>NW_027419075.1:0-152721 GCF_009905375.1 Apium graveolens
AATCTTCGTGCTTATGAAGAAGATAATATTGCGGAAAAGGCTACTCCAAAAGTAGAGGATAAAAAGAAAAATATGGCATTAAAGGCCATATTAATTGATGAAGATGAAAACGAGGAGAAGTTAAACGAGGAACTCCAAAATCTCGATGAGAGTGAAATTGCTCTACTCACGAGACAACTTCGTCGTGTGCTTCAAAGCCAATCTCAAAGATACGGAAAAGGCTTCCTTAAATCAAATAATCAACAAAGAGTTTTTAACTCTAACGGAAGGCCAAATTACTCTCAAAATTATTCCTACAACTATAAGAGTAATTATCCGTCAATGAGCTACAATAAAGGCAAAGGCAATCAAAATATAAATACCTATAGTAATGCCAATGCCTCTACAAACCATCCGGTTTACACTCCTCCAAAAACTAAAGATCCATCTCCGAAGGAAACACAAGATGTGTGTTTCGAGTGTAAACAACCCAGTCATTATAAAAGAGAATGTCCTAAACTTTCAAAGGGACGAAGTCTCGTGGCCGAAAATGGTTGGGAAGTGTTGAGTGGCATTTATGACACTTTATAATGCTCTAATAAGCTTGAATTGATGCATTTGTACTAGGTTGTTAAGTGTTTTAACGTGTTTTCTAGTGTTTTTGCATTTCAGGCATTAATTAAATCAGGTGAATAACATTGTTTTGGTGCTAATTTGGTGTCAAGGTGGTGTTGGAATAAAAGCTCGTGGAAAGCCGGCTCGAAGCAGCAAGGAAAAAGATGAAATCTGAGTTTTTTCCAGAAGGACGGTGCGCCCGCGCTGTGATAGCGCGCAGCCGCGCCAGGATTCCAGAATGACAGCGCCCGCGCTGTGATAGCGCGCGCCCGCGCTAGTGCGGAAAATATGAATTCTGTATCTATTTCGATTCTAAGTGGGGAGACTTCCAGATTAAAAAGGGCTGTTATATCTTCAAATAAAAACATTTTATGGAGAGACATACCAGAGCGCAAGGAGAGCCGTAAGAAGACCGTTTTAGCATAATTCAATGAAAGCGAAGAAAATCTTGTTCTTACTTGTGAATCTTTGTTTTAAGTTGTATTTGGATGCTAGTTTTCTTACTTGTGAACCTTTACTCTGTTTGTACTTGGTTTTATTTATTCGTTATAAAGACTATGTTTGTTATACCATGCTTTCATTGGAACCCACATTGATGGTGAGTCTGATCATGGGCTAATCGTTATCGTGGGGTTCTAGCGGATTTATTTATGGATTTCTTTGATTAAATTGTTTCGATACCTTAGTATGTGGTGATTGATTGATATCCTAGTATTGGTTGTGTGTATTCGTCTTATGAGCGTCGCGAACTTATAAGATAGTGTGTTAATTCTTAATGAAGCGACAGTGAATTTAAAGATTTAGAACTTGTCATGCTAGCATCGGTTCATGTGTTATTGTTATGCATGATTCGTAGGTAATTTTACCCATCTTACTTGCCCTGTGTAATCAAGATAGATAACTTGTGCTTAAACCGTTATGTTGTTAAATTCTATAGACATACAGGGTCTCAATATAATTGGTGTCTATTCAGCTTCTATCTCTTTTGTGGATATCTGGTAGTATGGTACTCGTGCAACGAAAGTTGGCGTTTATCAGTTTCATGTTGTCTGATTAGTGTCATCACTATTGCATGCTAAGGTTGAGAACAATAAGGCTATTGAGTGAAGTATTCAATAAAGTTAGAATCCCATGTTTGTCATATATATTAAATTAATGAATCTTAATTTCGTAGTTATAATAGTTAGCATAATCATTAGTTATAAACAACCTCAATTTGTTACCGTCTTAGCATTGAATAATAACCATACATTGTTGCTTAAGTGTGTGAATTAATTAGTTAACCAATACAGTATCTGTGGGAATGAACTAGAAAAGATTCTATACTACTTGCGAACTCGTATACTTGCGTGTAATATTAGCGCGTGTTTAGCGACTAACAGGAAGTCAGAATCTACTATCAGGATGGTTCTACACTTTACTTGGTAGAAATTTAATGGACACATTTTCAACCACAGAGATTATGAGGGTGATTAGCTTACTGAAGGATAAGGATACAAGTACATTGGCATGTAGATCTGTATTGGGTGTATGGTTGATAGTAAGGGAAGAAAGAAGAGCAAGAGAAAAGGCTAAGAGATAAGAAATGGAAAGGAAATATGCTGAAGAGATAGAAATGTTTGAGCAAAGATCTGAGGAACCAAGGCAAAGGGGATGAGCAGAATTTCCAAGGATGGACATTTTCTGAATATTAAAGTTGGCATATTCTCAAGAATTAGAGTAAATTACTTGAATAGCTATTCATTAGATGATTGGCTCAAGCTTTTGGAATCTCTAAGAGGGACACAGATCATAGAGGAATTGCAAGTGCTTGTAAATTTAAAGGACCTCATTAGACAAAAAACATGATATGGGAAATTTGTGTGATGAATGTACTCATTGAACTCATGTAATTTATCAGTTTATAAAAGTTGTATTTATTAATCTGTCAATCTGTATTGTTTTATTGTAACTTGGGGTTAATCTTGTTACTAGGCATGAATTTGTGATAAGCAATCTTCTCACAAATTGGGGGAGATTGTTGTGCAAGACATGCCTGTATCATAACAAGACTAAGTCAAATTGACAACCCTAAGAATTAGTTGTATGATAATCTAAATTTGTATTTTGTATTTTATTACTTGAGTCTGTAAAAATGTCAAAGATTAGGCTGGAGTATTTTTCTGTAAACAGTCTCAAGCCTAAGAATAAACTCTAGAAGAAGATCAAGGAGACCATGCCTCAAAGAAATTCTGAAGAAGCTTAGAGTTGAATAAAACTGTTTTGGGAAAACTTTTTTAAGTCAAGATATCTACAAGTCAAAGATCAAGTCATATAGAGAAGTCATTCGAGAACTCTAGAATGACTTATCGAGAAGTCCAAATTGGCCTATTGAGAAGTCCCGGAGATATCGACAAGTCAAATAAAGATATGAAGATTGGAGATATTGACAAGTCATTTCTGTATATCAAGAACTAAGAGATATCGACAAGGCAAATGAAGACGTGAAGATTAGAGATATCGACAAGTTATTTCTACATGTAGAGATTTGGAGACCTCGACAAACCAAGTTCACTTATAGAGAACTCAGAGATCTCGACAAGTTAAAGTTATCTATCGAGAACTCAGAGATCTCGACAAGCCAAATTTACTTATAGAGAACTTGGGGACCTCGTCAAGTCAAAATACTTATACAGAACTAAGAGATCTCGATAAGCCATTATACTTATCGAGATGTCAGTTCTCTATACACCAAACTGGAGATCTCGATATGAAGCTCAAAGTACAGAATGCAGAAAGGTTAAATATTCAGGATTATCAATAAATAAATGATCTAATCACTTAGATTGAAAAGTCTACAAAAGCAGCTTGAAGAGTACAAGATCAAAGGCCAAGATTAACTGACAAAGAAAAGTCACAGATCCACAGGATTTGCAAAGATACACTAAATGGAAAGCTTTAGAGATAATTTAAAATAGGGTTTAGTACATCTTATTGCATGCAGTGTAAACCTGTGTTTACTAATCTATAAAGTAAACAATGGTCCTTTCTTTTTAAAATGTATCAAACAAGTCTAGTTTTTCTTGTAACTCTCTCAAGGAAGAAGCTGAGTTCTTTACTTACAAAGAATCCAGGATTTGTAGCAAAACACTAGCTTGATTTTAATACAAAATTAAGTGAGTTTTTGAAATATTGTGTGCACTTTTTCATTTCAGTTAACATAATATTATTGCATCTCTAATCTGCTTTGTTAACCAAGAAACAAACACTCAAAAAGCCTTAAAAATAACAAAAACACATTCACCCCCTGTGTTGTATTCATAACCTAACAGTTAGCAATGTTGTCAGCCTCGGGTCTATGACTGATTTAAACCCATCCAACCCTCAACATGAGAGAATTCTTGAGCAAAAAATACTCCTAAAGATGGTAATGTGCAAAGAAATTCCCAGCTGATGGCATCTCATTATGAACACAATGATCAAAGCCCATGCATTCAGACAGTGTTGACAAGAATGAACTCTTATCTCCAAAAGCAGCTCCACAATAAAAGGATGGATGGGGAACCTTAGTCTATAATTATGATTAATATTTTTAATCTCCCTAATTAGCAAATAAGTTAGAAATTTGGAAACAAGTTTTTGAGAAAAGACTCGGAAGAGTGGACTCGGAAGAGTAGGATTTAATTGAAGGCTTTTCAGCCGCGGGTGTGACCTCGTATACTCTCGAAAGAGTGGACTCGGAAGAGTAGGTATGAAGGCTTTTCAGCCATGGGTGTGACCTCATATACTCTCATAATAGTGGACTCGAAAGAGTAATATTACATTTAAAGGGTTTTTAGTCGTGGGTGTGACCTCGTATACTCTCGGAAGAGTGGACTCGGAAGAGTAGGATTACATTTGAAGGCTTTTCAACCATAGTAGCCACCTTGTATACTCTCGAAAGAGTGGGATCATAATTGATGGATTTTCAGCCTAATAGAGCATCATAACAAAGACAAAGCTCTGGGGTCGAGTACCCTTGGCCGAGTAAGCTCCAGAGGAGCTTCTCAACCGAGTAGGAGACAACCACCCAAAAAATAATGAGGATTATTTGAAAAAAATAAGCCAAGGAGGCCACGACCACAAGTGCCACCCCTTGACTGAGCGAAGTGAGCGGAGTGGGCTCCAGAGGAGCCCATCAGCCACCGTCACCTACACGGCGACGAAAAAAGAAAGGGAAGGAGAGTTTTGGCCGAGTAGGTCTCCGCCATGGAGCCTCTCAGCCGACTGGAGCAGGCCGAGTAGGCTTTAGGGGAGCCCTCGGTGCTCCGTCGTTGAGACGGTGGAAAATCGGCTCCCCCGTCGTGACCACAAACGAAAATTTTGGCTCCCCAAGACGAACACGGACAAAATCTTTTGATGACTTTTTTGTCGAAAATCAAAATTTTCAGATTTATTAATTAGCCCCGATTAGCCGCGATTAAGGCCAATTAGCATAATATAATTTATAATTATCCTATATTAAGGTTAATTAATAACTTACACTCAATAATTAGGCCCGATTAGGATGGATTAGCCACAATTAAGGCCAATTAGCGTAATATACTTTATAATTAGCCTATATTAAGGTTAATTAACAACTTACGCTCAATAATTAGGCCCCATTAGGGTCGATTAGCCACGATTAAGGCCGAATAGCATACTTTAGCTCAAAATAAAGCTATGTTAAGCCTGGTTGGCAGCTGTTATATTGAAATTAGCCCCGATTAAGGTTGATTAGACCTGATTAGGGTCTGTTAGTGGCTTTCACCTTATAATTAACCTTGATGAAGGTTAAAAGGTGATCAACCCCCGACATATGGCCCCGATTAGGGCAATTTAGCGTTAAATGCTATTCAATTGGCCTCTAAAGGCCCAAAAAGTGAAATATCACTTAAAAATGAATAAGTCACTATGAATGTGTAGGTCGCTCCACACTTCATAAAATGACTGAACCCAAGAAGGGATGGAATTATCCCAGAGTCAAGATTAGACCATTATAACTTTAATAAAAACTTGAGAAGTTTTACCGTAAGTTGGGGAGAAAATGATATGAATGGAAAGTAATTCGTAAAGACACAATTAATGCTGAATTAAATGTGTCATAAAGTTGACTAGTCAAAGTTAGTGTTTGTGTCCTAGAGAAAACACTATGATGTTTTAGTTTAAGACATTTGGATTATTAATATTTATATTCTATCGATTATTCTCTTTATAATTTATTAATTTTTTATTTACTTCGATCTAAATGTTAGATTAATAAATGTCCTTAGAATATGATATACAATTCTATATCTCTAAGTACGTGACTTAGAAATGAGATTATGAGAATAATATCAACATTCCTAAAGGTCCCTAGTTTAGTATTATTATTAAGGGACAATAATAATGCAATAAGACTGGTGTGTTGTTAATTGTGTTGGGTTTCGAGCACATAAACGCAACGGTTACAATAATTAAAAATGTAAAAAAACAGAATTTTCAAAATCCACTACAGGATCCATGCAAAAAACATATATTTAATTCGTAAATCAGATTGTTTACCTTAAGAAGCTTTACCAATTGGTTGACTAATGGAGATCCAAAGTTTGTTCAATCACCACGCACCCCGCTCTCGCGATCTACACTCTATCGGTATCCACACGAATGCTTGAACTCAAGGATTGGATGTGTACTAGCACAAACCCGTTTCTTCTTGCTCTCTCCATCTTCTCTCTTGGTGGCTAGGGTTTTAGTAAAAGTCTTGCTTGCAAAATCAGCCACACAAGAGATATTATATAGAGAGTAGAATAACGAATTATAACTCTTAACTAATTAGGAGTTATTATTAATTCGAAATTCCTATTTGTATTATAATTAAGTCTCACTTAATTATTTAACAAATAAATTTCAGAATTAATATTAGGAAATTCGAATATCAATATTTATCTAATTAATTAAGTCATACTTAATTAATATTATAAATAATTCGAATTACTTTAATATAATTTAAATCCAATTTAAAATAAATAATCCTTCAAGCATTCATTGTGTATGACCCTATAGGTTATTATTACGTTGGCAACGAGTCTTAAATCTAATTTAAAATCGTAAACAATGAGCAGCATCTAGTAATATATCATTGCTACCCAAGTAATAATAATTGAATCGGTGATCGATTAAACCTTCTCTGAATAATGTACAATGTAATATAATCCCTTTAACCAAATATTATAGATTAAACTAGAGGCATGTAATGTGTCATCCTTATCATAGTTTAATCCCAGTTTCCTTGATCAATGAGTAGACTATCATATCAAATCAACATTTGAGCGTGGCCACGCATTTCATAGTCTAGCTCACACAAGAGGCCGATAATATCACTCCTAAAATAGGAGGGTTAAATCACATCTAGATCATTCATTTTTCTCATATGATTCATATTATATACCCAATGTCCACTTTTATCATTACCCGGTCAAGGATAACTTTTAATGGAATCAATGTATATTAATTCTCGTATAGAAATATAATGACTTCAGGTTTAAGGACTATTACATCATTATCACTGTGAGAATTACTTATGACAGAACAGATACGTAGAATCTCACTTGTACTAGTGTTGTCTGCTGGACAGACCCGATGTGAGATTCTACATGTCTGTTATGTCATAAGTAATTCTCACAGTGATAATGATGTAATGGTCCTTATACCTGAAGTCATTATATTTCTATACGAGAATTAATAAACATTGATTTCATTAAAAGTTATCCTTGACCGGGTAATGATAAAAGTGGACATTAGGTATATTATGAATCGTAACCCTCCTATTTTAGGAGTGATATTATTGGCCTCTTGTGCGACTATGAAATACGTGGTCACGCTCAAATGTTGATTTGATATGATAGTCTACTCATTGATAAAGGAAACTTGGATTAAGCTATGATGATGATAATGACACATTAAATGCCTCTAGTTTAATCTATAATATTTGGTTAAAGGGATTATATTACATTGTACATTATTCACGAAAGGTTTAATCGATCATCGATTCAATTATTATTACTTGGGTAGCAATGAGTATTACTAGATGCCGCTCATTGTTTACGATTTTAAATTAGATTTAAAATTCGTTGTCAACGTAATAATAACCTATAGGGTCACACACAAAGAATACTTAAATGATTACTTAATTTAAATTGGATTTAAATTAAATTAAAGTAGTTCGAATTATTGATAATATTAATTAAGTATGACTTAATTAATTATATAAATAATGATATTCGAATTTACTAATTTCATTTATGAAATTCGGTTGTTAAATAATTAAGTGTGACTTAATTGTTATATAAATAGGAATTTTGAATTAATAATAATTCCTAATTAGTTAAGAGTTATAATTCTTTTTCTACTCTCTATATAATATTTCTTGTGTGGCTAATTTTGTGTGCAAGACTTTTACTAAAACCCTAGCCACCAAGAGAGAAGATGGAGAGAGTAAGAAGAAACGAGTTTATGCTAGTACACATCCAACATTCGTGTGGATACCGATAGAGCGTAGATCGCGAGAGCGGGATGCGTGGTGACTGAACAATATTTGAATCTCCATTATTCAACCAATTTATAAAGCTTCTTAAGGTAAACAATCAGATATACAAATTAAATATCTATTTTTTGCATGGATCATGCGGTGGGTTTCAAAAATTCTAGTTTTCATATTTTTAATTACTGTTTTCGTTGCGTTTATATGCTCGAAACCCTTCAATGACATCAAAGCTATTGCGAAAAGTATTTATTTCGTATATGTGTTTACTGGTTTTATGATGATAACATGTATACAATATTCTAAGACTATTATGTATGTGATTTTGTATGTTTTACATGTTGTTATGTTTATATATGCGTATGTATGTATATGTTTTGAATATATGATATTCATGAGAGTTGTATAATCATATGATGATTATATAATCTGTATATATACTGATATATACATGTTTTGTGTTTGTTCTTATTATAAGAATCGTATTTGATACGATTCTGAATCGGATGCAGCGGATTTGCTGAAATCTGGGTCTGGTATCCGATTTTCGCAAACGAATACCCTATTCGATAGGTAATCGAGCGTCTGAATAACACTGATGGCTAAAGCCATCAGTGACTCATATGTAAGGCGTTTGATGCCGTTTAAACCTTATAATCTGTGATTTAATGTTATCAGATTTAATTTTGAATTTTCTAATTTTTTTCTATATTTGGTTTTTATGATTAGATCATGATGGGTATGATATGTTAAGATCGGATTATGTATTCTAACATGTTCTTATGTGTTAATTGAGCATGGTGGATGGTTATGGCTTATGACCTTAGGTTAATGGTTTTGGTTTTTTAAATACGGCTTGCATGTCATTTGATCTTGTAATTATTAAATCTTGAATATAACTCGAGTTCTTCTTGTAAGTTCATTAGATTAGTTTTATATTTCATTCTCATAATGTACACAAAGACATGAAGATTTGAAGATCAAGGAAGGTAATCCCATATGGAGGCCATACAAGGAAGCAATACAAGAAAAAAGACATGTAATAGTTAGCATGTATTTATTTTCCACCTTAGATTGACCTAGATCTTTGTCATTAGCTTGATAAAGATCACATAGGATGAAGGCATAACCAACCACGTTTACTTTATTGCACTTTACATATATATGCTCATATGATGAATGTATGTGTAGAGTAGTTTAATGATGCATACTTAACTAGATTAAGGATGTATGTATTAGATTTGACACTCATGCCATGCTTGCTAAACAAGATAAAATCTGTAATGATTCAAGATTTTAAAATGAACAAACGATTATGAGATTATCATGTTTATGAAACATGAAATAAAATACAAATTTTCTTTGTTTCTAACATGGGGCGATTTTGTCAAAAGCGAGTTCATTGAACTTGTAAGGTTGTGGGTTTTAAGCGAGACGGTTGTGACATCCTCACTACCTGGAAATCAAACCATTGACGAATATTGATTTGAAGTATTTTATTCAAGGAAAAATTGGGAATCTCTTTATGATGGGATCATAATCGTTTTAAAATTAACAAAACCCTAAAGTTAATATTAAGTTGATAAGATGCCTTCCGATGAGTCCAATGCGTTAACCCCTAGATCGACAAGGAGTTGGTTCGCCAAAGCGAAGTACTCATATCTATCGTGGGAGATGTGTTGGAGTATATTGATACTTTTTAACTATTGGGTTTGACTTAACTAATTTACCACTATTGTGAACTTAGAGGCATAGAGTTTGGCGAGATTTATTAGATAAATATAAAGAAATGTTGTTCCACCAAGCTATCCAAGAGTTATATAGTTGATATAATTGATAAATGTTGTTTATCTAAATAATCATGTTTTAGGAGAAAAGCCAAAGCTGACCTAACGCATGGTGAAATATGGATCTTGGCTCACTAGAAAGGATATAAAAGATATTTTTTCCGAATTAATAGTTAGGGCTATTGATTTGATAAAAAAATAGTGGGAGATATATATTGTCAATATATATATGAATAATCACTTGCACATAATTTAATGATCATCTGTAGACTAATTCATTTTATGAACTTTAATATGTAGATATCAAATGACAAATAACACAAATAACTTCTCTATATAATAGTCCTTGAGAAGGACAAGCTGACATGAAATAATTTCCTCAATTGACATGGGAACTTGAGGATTGTCCTCAGGTTCCAGGATGTCACTCAAACCCCTCCCTTATTTCTTCTAGATGAGAATGAAACATGTGCTGAACAAAATGCTTACCATAATCAAATTAATTATGTAACTGATATTTCATGTATCATACTTGTAATTATGAGTGCTGGGCTTTAGAAGTAACAAGAGCATAATGAAGCTTATGATATGATTGAGCACCTTTAAATGATGTTTAAAGAATAGGCTCGTCAGGAAGATTTGACAATAATAAGGCACCATACTTTTGCATTAATGGGAGAATGATATCCGGTTGGACCACATGTTTAAAAGATGATGAGTATATGTACCTTGATATTTTGGGTTTCAAGAATGGTCTAGAGACTCAGCTTGATTTGATCAAACAATCTTTGAACAACTTCTATTCTCAGTTTGTCAAGAACAAAAGGAATGAGATAGACAGAACACTCATTGAGTTGTTAGGCATGTTTAGAACTGCTGAAAATGACTCGGTAAAGGCATGAATTGTGTCCATATTGATGGTGTACACATGGAATGCTAATGGGAAAGAAAAATGGACATGAAAGGTAAAGATTTGATCTTATTCGGTGCCAAACCAAAGTCCAATCCCAAAGGGCTTTTGAAGCCTGATAACGGTGTTGCTAAATGAGATGATTGTCACTTCTGTGGAAATAACTGGATGATTGGAAGTTAAATTTTCGAGCTTGTTTGGAAGATCTAAAGAAGAAGACCAACAATGGTCAAGCTTCAGGTATCGAGTTAGAATTGGAGCAAAAGTTGTTGCTTTAGTTGAAGGAACTCGATACCTAATATTGCTCATAAGAAGAGATTGAGAACTTAATAAATTGTTATTACTTGCCTGCATTTAGCGAATACATTAAATCAATTTCTTGTCAAGACAAGAAATGTTTTCATTTTAATTAAATAAAAAATAGTTGTTTATTCTATTTTAATGATAAGGCTTATAATGTTGCACGATTAGTTAACAATTTATATGTTCTAAGATGACTCAAATCAATCATTACCTCTAGCATTGTCGTTAAACCATATTAATCAGAAATGCATTTCTGAGTACATATAGATGGATACTTGGATAAGTTTGATTTTTAATCATACGGAAGATGTGAACTTTGTCTCATTAGCAAAATGACTAAAGCTTCTTTTACCTGGTCAGGTGAAAGGCCACCAAACGATTAGGACTTATACATAATGATGTATGTGGTCAAATGCGTATGATGGCAAGGGGTGGCTTATACTACTTCATAACATTTACTAATAATTTCAGTAGATATGGATATGTGGTTCTTATGAAGAATAAATCTGATTCTTTTGAAATGTTTAAAGAATATAAGGCCGAAGTAGAAAAGCAAACAAGGGAAAAGTAAAAAAGTTTTACGATCAGGTCGTAGAGGAGAATACTTAAGCCTCAAATTCAAGAGTTTCTTGAAAGAGTGTGATATTGCATCACAACTTACTCCTTCTGAAACACCTCAATGGAATAGAGATTCTGAGAGGAGAAATCATACCTTGTTGGACATAGTGCGATCGATGATGAGTCAAGCGAATCTTCCATTCAGTTTCTGGGGTTATGCTCTAGACACGACTGCATATACACTTAACCAAGTTCCGACTAAAGCGGTTCAAAATACTCCATATGAGATATAGACTGATAAACGTCATAACATGTCATTTATGAAAATTTGGGGACGTGAAGCGTTTGTAAAATGTTTAGCCTCTGATAAGTTTGGACCAAAATTAGATATATGCTATTTTGTAGGATACCCAAGTGAGACTAGGATATAGTTTTTATAATCCTTCCGAGAATAAAGTGTTTATTGCTCGGGCCGCTGTATTTCTTGAGGGAGAACTACTTTCTAAGAAAATCAGTGGGAGGATAATACATCTCGATGAAGATCGAGAACCACATGATAATATTGAACCAGAGTTGGAATAAGATCCGGATGTACATCAAAATATTGAAAGTAATTATGTTCATAAAACACAGGTTATTCGAAGATCTAGTAGGATTCACCATGAGTCCAGGAGAAATTATGGATTTCTTTTAACTCAAGATGGTGATGTGATGCTTACGGATAATGATAAGCCTATCACCTACCAAGATGCTATGAACAGTTTGGACCCCAAGAGATGGCTGGAGGCCATGAAATCCGAGATGGAATTCATGTATCAAAATAAAGTATTGACTTTAGTTGATCCACCCGAAGGGGTAAAACCTATAAGGTGCAAGTGGGTTTTCAAGAAGAAAACTGACATGGATGGTAAAGTACAGACCTATAAGGTGTGACTAGTGGAAAAAGGTTTCAAACAAATTCATGGTATAGACTATATTTAGACTTTTTCACCAGTTATTATGGTCAAGTCCATCAGGATTTTGTTAGCAATAGTTTTTTACTTTGACTATGAGATTTGGCAAATGGATGTCAAAACCGCTTTCTTATATGGGAGCCTTGAAGAGGATGTATATATGATACAACCTGAGGGTTTTGTCGATCCAGAGTTTGCTAAGATGGTATGTAAGTTACTTCTATCTATTTATAGATTGAAGCAAGCCTCAATGAGAATGAATATTGATTTTGATGAAATAGTCAATGAGTTTGGCTTTATTTAAAATGAAGATGAACCATGTGTTTGCAGAAGGTTAGTGGGAGTCATGTAATATTCCTAGTATTATATATAGATGACATATAACGAATATGGAATCACATATCTTCTCTACAAGCTATTAAGACTTGGTTGAGAAATGGTTTCTCGATGAAAGACTTAGGCGATGCTACCTATATATTAGGGATCAAGATCTATAGAGATAGATTGAAGAGATTAATCGACCTAGTCGGAGTACATACATTGATAATGTATTACGTCATTTTATGATGCAAGAGACAAAGAAAGGATATGTTTCGATATCTCATGGGATAATGATCTCAAAAGATAATTGCCCCCTAAATCATTAAATGATAAGGGTCATTTGAGAAAGTTCCAGATGCGTCAACAATTGGATCTATAATGTGTACAATGATATGTATATATCCTGATGTTTCGTATGCTTTGAGCATGACGATCAGATACCAGTTTAATCCGGGTGAGGGTCACTGGATAGTTTTTAATAATATTCTTAAGTACTTAAAGAAAACTAAAAATTTATTTTTGGTGAATGGAGAAGATAAGGAACTGGTAGTAAAGGGTTACACTGATACTAGTTTCCGAATCTAATTTCTGGATAGACAAGGATGATTATGTGTCTATGTCTGGTTTATGTTTTGTCTAAATATAATTGATGTTAGCTTGAATAGTTCACAGCAAGAACATTGATGATTCTATGGAAGCGGAATATATTGATGCTTTCGAAATAGCCAAAGAGACTGTTTAGGCATGTCCTTAAGCGATATCATCTTATTAATGAGATTAATGATCAAGGAGATATAAATGTAAAGTGCATAGTAATGATAGTGTTGCAGACCTACTGACTAAGGCTTTGTCACAGCAGAAGCACGGCGGTCATACTAGTTCTATGAGTATTAGATACATGGGTGATTGGCTCTAGTACAACTGGGAGATTGTTAGTGTTTGTGCCCTAGAGACAACACTATGATGTTTCAGTTTAAGATATTTGGATTATTAATGTTTATGTTCTATTGATTATTCCCTTTATAATTTATTAATTCTTAATTTACCGCGATATAAATGTTAGATTAATAAATGTCCTTGGAATATAATATGCAATTCTATATCTCTAAGTACGTGACTTAGAAATGAGATTATGAGAACAGTATCAATATTCCTAAAGGTCCCTAGTCGAGTATTATTATTAAGGGACAATAATAATGCATTAAGACTGGTGTGTTTGTTGACTGATGATCACATCTCATTGATCATAGGTATAGTGATACTAAAGTAAAAAATACAGGATGTAAATGTACATGGTGCTGGACATAGCCGATGTGAGATTCTACATGTCTGTTATGTCATAAGTAATTCTCACAGTGATAATAATGTAATGGTCCTTAGACCTGAAGTCATTATATTTCTATATGAGAATTAATATACATTGATTCCATTAAAAGTTATCCTTGACCGAGTAATGATAAAAATGGACATTGGGTATATTATGAATCAAATGAGAAATATGAATGATCTAGATGGGATTTTACCCTCCTATTTTAGGAGTGAGATTATTGGCCTCTTGTGTTAGCTAGACTATGAAATGCGTGATCACGCTCAAATGTTGATTTGATATAATAGTTTACTCATTGATCAAGGAAACTTGGATTAAATTATGATGATGATGATGACACATTACATGCCTCTAGTTTAATGTATAATATTTGGTTAAAGGGATTATATTACATTGTACATTATTCACGAAAGGTTTAATCGATCACCGATTCAATTATTATTACTTGGGTAGCAATGATGTATTACTAGATGCTGCTCATTGTTTACGATTTTAAATTAGATTTAAAATTCATTGCCAACGTAATAATAACCTATAGGATCATACACAAAGAATGCTTGAAGGATCATTTAATTTAAATTGGATTTTAATTAAATTAAAGTAGTTCGAATTATTGATAATATTAATTAAGTATGACTTAATTAATTAGATAAATAATGATATTCGATTTTACTAATATCAATTATGAAATTCGGTTGTTAAATAATTAAGTGTGACTTAATTGTTATACGAATAGGAATTTCAAATTAATAATAACTCCTCATTAGTTAAGAGTTATAATTCCTTTTCAACTCTCTATATAATATCTCTTTTGTGGCTGATTTTGTATGCAAGACTTTTACTAAAACTCCAGCCACCAAGAGAGAAGATGGAGAGATTAAGAAGAAACGAGTTTGTGCTAGTACATATCCAATCCTTGAGTTCAATAATTCGTGTGGATACTGATAGAGCGTAGATCGCGAGAGCGGGATGCGTGGTGACTAAACAATCTTTGGATCTCCATTATTCAACCAATTTGTAAAGTTTCTTAAGGTAAACAATCTGATATACGAATTGAAATATCTATTTTTCGCATGGATCATGCGGTGGGTTTCGAAAATTCTGGTTTTTCACATTTTTAATTACTGTCTCCATTGCGTTTATGTACTCGAAACCCTTCAAAAACCTTTGAACGCCATGACCCAAAGTAGATCGTCACGGGTCGACCCAATAATAGTCTTCATAATTCGAGTAGACCATGACGGTCACGACCCAATATTAGTCATGTCACCCACAGCCTAAAATCAGCTACGTGATAAGCCCGCCGAGAAGACCTGAGAATGATGTCCACAATGGCAACAACATCGTGTCCAACATGGAAACGGACTCCTCAAAGGAAGGATCCAGATCCACCATCTAGAGGAGTCCTACTTACCATCTAATTAGGAGACTTGTCCACCAAGTCTCCCTACCCTAATCTAACCCTATACTCAACATATATATAAAAGGCTCTACCACTCAACCTAGAACTACGTATTTAGCTTGATTCTCTAAAATAAAGAGACACAGAGGCATCTTGCGAGGACAGCTAGTTCTCACCGCGAGAACAAATATTAAAACTCGAAACTCAATAACCCTAATAGGGATGTAATTCGAACCGAGTCGGCTCGAACTCGACTCGATTCGAACTTGTTATCGAGTTCGAGCTCGAACACGTTTTCTAGCTCGATAAAAAAACTCGAGTCGAGTCGAGTTTTTTTGAGCTCGACTTGAGATCGACTTGATAAACTCGAACTCCACTCGGCTCGAACTCGAGCTCGATTATTTTTTTTATAAATATTTATGTGTTTGCTAATATATGTGTCATTCAATTGTCCAATAAAATTAGTTTTACAGACTAATTTTCTAGTTTTTCATAATATATCGACATTATTATGTTTTATTAAATTTGGTAAAAATCTTGAATTGAATTATTTTGTTAAAATATATTTAATTTTTTTTATAGTTAAATGTTAAAAAATAAGAGCTTAATTTTTTATTTTTGAAAAATTCAACTCTAATTAGTTTAAATATACGATAAGTGCTATATAAATTTTAAAATAAAATAATAACTTAATAACCTCATTTTCGTTAACAAAATTATTTTTAGAGGTTTTTTCAAAAATACCTAAATTATAATTTTTTTTTTTTGCAAAAATACGGTGCAAATGGAATAAGCTAAAAAATTCGTTTAAAAACTCGATTAAAAAACTCGAAAACTCGCGAGTAGCTCGAATTCGACTCGTTTATTATCCGGGTCGAGCTCAGACATAATTTTCAGGCTCGGTTTTTTTGGCTCGACTCGACTCGATTAAAAAAAGCTCGAACTCGAATTTAATAAGTACAAACTCGACTCGACTCGAATTACATCCTTAAACCCTAGCATTAAATACAATCACAACTCTAGTTTTTATTTCACAACAGTACAAATCTTTGTATTCCGCAACAAAATAAGGTACTTCTGCTTTATAATTTAAGATTATTGTTCCATTTTTAGGTTTGTTCTAATACTTATTGCTTAATATGATCATAAACAAACAGGTAACATGCAGTTTAATTGTATTGATGGATATCGAGAGTTAAACGGCAAAACTTGAGATATATAAGGTCGTTGTGAAACACGACTTATTAAACACCAGGTTAGAATCAAGAGTTTCAATGACAAAAAATTAGAAAAAGCGGCTTAGTATGAGTAAACATGTTTAATTAGAGGATGTTTCTTTCAAATTTCATATTTATTCATAATTTTAGGATTATCACCACGAAACCAGAAATTCAAAAAAATCATAATATTATTTTAACTTTTTACATATATTTTATTTAAAAATACGTTTATAAATAGTAAAAGAGCGGATTGAAAAAAAATATGTTTAATTAGAGGGGTTTTATTAAAATTCTATATTTATTTAAAAATCCTGATTGATCGACATGAAATCAGAAATTTAAAAAATCAAAATATTATTTTAATTTTTTAACATATATTATACTTAAAAATAAGGTTGTTGTGAAACGCGACTTAGTAAATATAATATATTCTATCAATTCAAAAAGTACATGAATTTTTCAAAAAAGTTAATTGTGTAGTATATTTGAAATGAAAGCAAAACATTTAAAAGGCAAGAAAAGGGGCAAAACAGATTGAAATTAGGAGGATAAAGAAATGGCGGTCCAGCTTTGTTGTTCACCCCAACCCCAACCCCAACCCCCCTTCAACTTGTGTTTCTCTGCCACTCAATACCCACTATTCGTTAACTCCCCCCAAAGTCAACGGCGGCTGTATAGTCAACGGGGTTTGTTGATGATAAGAGCATCTCAGCTTCAAACGTTGAAAATAGAGAAATCTAGTTTGAACATTTGTGAAGCAGTGTCTGATTCTCAACTATGGGCTGCCTCTGCTCTTCGTGTTCGCTCCTTCTACGATTTCAAACCCAACTCTTTTGCCATCCAAGTCAGCTTCATTCTAGTTATCCTTTTATTGTAGTTTGACTGTTTGAGTTATTGTCTATTTACATGTAAGTCGTGTTATTCGATAGAAGATTATTGCATCATACCTTCCGAAAATTTATTTGACTATGTATTGAGGGCCCGTGCTTAGAATAAAATTATTTGGTATTGTTTAGCATGGAAAGTAAGCCCACAACATGTTTGGTATTTTTGGCACCAAAAGTATGCTGCAATATTCGTCCGGAACCGGTGTATAGAAATGTTGAAAGTAATTATGTACAGTAGAATTAACATAGTGCTAATATTGGCTCACAATATGCTGAATGAGCAGTTGTTTGGTAAATGTTGTCGATTTAAATTTAAATAAATACTCAACTAAGGTGCTCCAATCCATATCCTGTATACAGTTGTTTACTGCCCTATTTGGTCTTTCTTATAATTTATGTTAGTGTAAAAAAGGCAAATCCCAGATACTCCTACTTGTTAAGAAATCACAAAATTTTGTGAAATGTAATTTTAAGTTTGTTAATGCTTCATGCTTTTAACTTTTAACTAGCTCTATGACCCGTGCATTGCACGAGCATGTTCTAAATTGCGTATTAGTTATCTTCCCTTCTTATGTTCGATTTGCAGTATCCATAATAGCAGCTAAGATTATGTTGATTAATAAAAAAATATGTTTATTTGTGTTAGTTGCTTTAACTTCTTAGGTTGAGTTTGCATTACTCACGATTATCACTGTCTTAGTTAATTGAAATTTTCAAAACACATGTCTGTTTGTTTCGAATCAAATGATATGTCGATATATCAAATTATAAAATACAAATATTGTTTAAACACTATTTTAAAATTATGTTTTTAGTCTTCAATAACGACCGTACTCTAGATATGAACAAGTTTTTATTCTTTTTAATATATTTATTTATAAGTGTGTGTAATGTATTTAAATGTTAAATGTGTGATAATGAGTTACACTATAGTTTTAAATGAGATAAGTATGTGTTGTGATCTCATTAACAATCTAAGCTATTAAGAGTCAATAATGAAGCAATAATAAATATAAAATTAATAATACTTAATGAGTTAGATGTAATTAATATATGATATTAAATTTGATATTTATTTATACATATTTTTTAGGGGTAATTCAGTAATTTTAATCGAATAAATTGTCTCAATCAACCCCCTATTTGCTCTATTATATATATAATAGATTGCTCTCGTGATTGATGACTTATTCTATTTGTTTGTTTGTTTTGTTTCTTCTAAACAATGTTATTGCTTCTTTATTTTCTCCCCTAATAAAATTTGGAACACATGTACATTAACAATTTACTTTTGTTTATGTTGCCGCTGATGGTATTTTCTTTTTGTTAAGTTCTATTAGGATCATAAAAAGTACTTGGCTGAACGTGAGTTTGAAGCACTGAAGGAGAGAATTGCTGGGAAAAGACTTGGTTTTAAAAGAGTTTCATGCATTATTGCTACACTTCCGGTGTCACAAATCTCAAGTATTTCAGAGGATCTAAGCACTGCATGTAAGGTACTGTACCCTTGTATTGTCTGATGTAAGGTACTGATTCTGACATGTGTCATTTGCTTGATTTTGTTCACCATTTACAGCTTCTGTATGTGTACATCAGATGTTCCATTGTCAATTGCCCATTTTGTAGCTTTAAGTGTCTGTCATATAATCTCATATTACCAAATCATATTGATGTTGTTGAGTATTCATTGCTTTTTTATTGGATATAATTGTCTACATTTTTTTTTTCATATAGGAATTGTTATAGCAAGTATCAACCCTTTTCCTGATCTTTGTAGATTTCACCTTGTGACGAAGATCGTGTAGTTGTTGCGTCCCTGGATCTCAACCAGTGTATTAGGCTTCCAGATGAGCTTACAGGAATGAAGCCTGAGGTACTACTTAACTTTCTTACAGGTTCTTGTATCTAGACCGTTTTGGAGTTACTTTGTTGTTCTGTTATTACGTTTATTCTGATGGCATAGCCTTCAGATAAAATTGGGTTGGATACTTGTAGTACATTTAATTTCAAAATTCGTTATAAACGTCTTGTTGATTTAATTATATTTTGCTTTCTTGCATGCATTGTTGTCAACTGTCATGGTGTCACCAAGTCTCTGCTAATACCGTCTTCATATTTTCGCGTTTTGTGTCATTCCTTTCTCTTCCCAGTTCCTTTTTCTCATTCTAGTCATATAAAATTATTAACTATATGAAATGTATACTTTATAATAGAGAAACATAAATTATATGCAACGGAAATAATATTTGATAGTTATTTCTATTAAGGGCACGTTGGGAGTTTCTTAAAATAAGTAACTTATAACTTAAAGTGGAAAAGTGTCATATAAGTGATATGTAAATTATTACTTTTAAGTTATTTAGGTGTTTAGATAATTTTGCTTATAAGTTGGTGTTGGTGATGTGTTTGGTAAATCATAACTTACAAGTTATAATTTTATAAAATAAATTCAAAATTTAATATAATGATTTAATGCATAAATATAAAATTCAAAAGATAAAATTTAGAATAGGGATATTTAAATACAAAGTACTAAAAATAAAAATAACAAAATTTACGTAATATAAGCAATATAATAAAGTTAAAATAAATAATACAACATAATTAAGTCAAAAAAAAATAAACAATTAAAATGGGGCTATAAAAATATGGAATATGTACATTATAAGAAAACTACGGTCATCACATTTCAAATAATAAATCCAAAAACTTAGTAAATATAATAAAAAACAAAGTAAATATAACAAAAATGGGTTAGACATGCATGAAGATATGACAAATAAACACAGGTACAAAAATCATACATGATAAAAGGATAAAAGAATTGGTGGAAAGATAAGAATGACTACTGGGAGGAAAATGAAGAAAGGGAAATGTTAGGATTTCACACTTTCAATTTACCAATGAAAATGGGCCAGATAAACTTGATATGATCATTTGCCAAACAGTCGGCTGCAGCATTAAACGGGCATTTAGCCCATATAAGGTGAAATTCCCTCCATTCCAACATGCACTTAAATGTAATTATGACTGAACTTTTAACATACTATTATAACTGGAATATGTGGCAGTGAATCAATTTAGGATATTAAGATCTTTTAATATTTATAGGTGTATAATACTCAATTGTGGATAACTAAACAAAGCAATATCTGCATATGAGATCGACATTTAAAGATTTTTATATGCATAGTATCGGAAGTATTATTTATAAATGCTGTATCTCCATACGGACGCCTTGTTGCCATGGTGTCTTGTACCCCTTACCAACAGCGTGGCCGCAACATTGCTTTTAGTCTTTCATGTATATTAAGGCCCCAACTTCTTGACTCTGATCTTTACTTGTTGCAGGGAGCTAAAGCTGATCATGCAAGGGCCTACATTAGTAATGTATGTGTTGCCGAGGAACTGTACCGAAATGGGTTGGGCTACTCACTTGTTACCGAGTCAAAGAGGGTAGCTGAAGATTGGGGTACATTATTTATTATATACAGTTCTTGCTCCTGCTTATCTTGTAGTGAAGTGCACCAGATGCTGCATTATTTTTACATTTTTGGACTGATGCATACTCATATTTATATTTTCGGTTCTGGGAGCCTGGAGGATAAGTTTGTGGAGCTTTTAGTAACTAGCATAATAATATACTTATTCAAAATTACCAAGTATAGTTTGCATCTGATCTGAATAAAAGCGTAGATCATGTACAAGAATAACAAAGAATAAATTATTTTGACATGATATGTGTCGAGTAAACTGTTTATTTTATTATATTAAAAGAGTATTTGTTTAATTACATGATTTAAGAAGCCTTGTTTGGTGTCTAAAATTTGTGTATCGTTGCAGGAATAAGTGATTTATATGTTCATGTTGCTTTTGACAATGAGGCAGCAAAAAATTTGTACATCAAAACTGGATTTGTACATGAGAATGATGAACCTGCATGGCAAGCCCGGTTTTTGGATCGCCCTCGAAGAATCCTCCTGTGGTCTGATCTTTCTAAAGACTACGTGTAGATTATATGATACATTACTATAATGTCCTAAAAGGGAAATTGTTGAATATTCATAATCTTTAGTTTATCTGCCATTATAAGCAATTTTACAGGTGTTGTCCAACTGGTTAAGCTACGTAGATATTTGCAAAGGAAAAGAATTATCTACTAGTGGTAGGAGCAGGAAGCTGGGAGCAGTTCATTTACCCTACAAAGGAGAAACTTATCAGGATATAATATGAATTTAAGTAATATTCTGAAGCATATAAATTGCATTAAGATGTTACTCTATTGTGAAAATTTTAAGTTTGTGAATTATATACGGTTCTGTAAATTCTGCAAATCATTTCTAGAAGGACTAATTTTTTTACTTTTTGTTTATTTCTAGTGCAATTATAAAATTTATAGTTTAAGCTAAAACAAATTATGAGAGAACAATCAAAGTACTATGAGTGAAACAAAGTATTATTAAAATTGTAGGTTCTTTAGATCATTACATTTGTGCAAGTTAAATCATAAGCTGGCATCTTGTTGTACCAGAAAGGGTATCAGAGAGATGCTAACCTGGTGTTACTGGGGGTTAAAGTAATGCAAATTATTAGGATTTGAAAGGTGAGCAGAAGTATTTTTGCACTAGAAAGTAGAAACAGCTTGAGTATGGCCAAATAATGCAGTATTTAGGTGGAATACTCTCTCGCATGCATGCATTCTCATATCTCTATTTAATACAGTATGTTGTATAAATGTACAGTTCCCAGGTGCACAAGTCTAGACTCGAGCATGTTAGCACTAGGTAGGTAGGTAGGTATTCAAGTGATTCAAGATGATTTATAATTTCAAAAGAGACTCTTTAATTACATGATATTAAATTTTTCCCTGTCAAATGTCAAATATTCTCGGGGTGTAACAGGAATGTTGCTTCTGCCGTTAAGG
This sequence comes from Apium graveolens, assembly GCF_009905375.1. Taxonomy (NCBI): domain Eukaryota; kingdom Viridiplantae; phylum Streptophyta; class Magnoliopsida; order Apiales; family Apiaceae; genus Apium; species Apium graveolens. The sequence continues at coordinate 22,706 of NW_027419075.1, forward strand.
TTTTCTTTTGTCTTGGCACTTGCTCTAATTTTGTAGCTCTAATTTTGTAGATTGTGCTATAAAAAGACATTTGATTCTGAAGATACATACACTCATCTTCATGCAGAGAGCAGATTTTTTTTTGACAAATGCAGAAAATATTCATTAAATTGAATATAATATAGCCGGGACAAATCCCAAACTGTCGATACAACCAGGTGATGAAACAAATAACATACTAAAATCAATTAGATGATTTGTTTCATGATCATTTAACACACATAATTTAAAAATTCTTGAAGCTAAAAACGAAATCAAAGACATCCCAAGCGATCCAAATTGCACCAACATCTCTGAAAATAACAACATCGCAATTGATCATATCACGTAAAAACTATGATTAGCCCAATGTTCAGAAACAACAATCGCATAAAATGAGATTGAAGAAGCGGCACCCCAGCTATCTACATGTCGGACACCAGCTATAGACATGCCGAAGGCATCCCAGCTATCTACATGCCGGATAGCAGCTATAGACATGCCGAAAGTGTAAACCTATAAAAGATGAACAATCTTTGGTCGTGAAATGTGAACTCTTGCAATAATTATCACTGTTCCAGATTCGATACAGGTTTTGCAGATTACCAAAAATATCAGCAATTTCGTCCTCAACAGATCCAATACCAAGTTAACCCAAGCATGACTAAACAAAAATATAACAAACACTCGAAAAAGAGAGACAAACACACTCCAAAAGGAGAGACACATGAATACCCAAAAGAATTGGATTTTATTGAAAAGAAATCAATCAGAATAAAAGAAAATGAAGGAATCGGGGTTTTCCACTGGAAAAAACCAGTAGAAGCCCCTTGATTTACTTGAAAATGGACAAATCCTATAAGAGGGAAGAGAGGAGGGAGGCTGCTGTTATTTTGTAGAGAGCAGATTAAAGCAATGTAATTATGAATATAAACTTTCATGTAGTGAGCAGCACTCTTAGAGACACTCTTAAAATTTCACACAATTTCTTTCTTCTCCACACCAGACTCCAGACTATAGGTAGCTTCACAGCTATCAATAATTCAACACTGCATCAAAATCCATCGACTGTACATAATTAATGTATGCAGCATAAATTTTTTTCGAGTGAGCATGTGGCTAGCGGCTACCTTCTTGTGATAAAATGTTTATAGATCCAATTGTGAGTTTCTCTCTTCTTCTTCTTCTTTTTTTTTTTTTTTTATAATTTGGGAGCTTCGTAGTTCTGCGTGTTCAGTTTGGACCTGTGAAGCGCAGTCAATTCGTGACGAACACAGCTGGTTCACTTTTGAACTGGCTTAAAATTGGACTTTACCAAGTCATGTTACTTGATTCCCAGCCCTGAACTCTATTCAGGAGGTTTGTTAGTTGTTCTATACTTTTTTTACTTTTACTACGTAGAGTTAATGGGTTCTAATTTCGTGAAGCCTTTGGTCAGATTGCTTAACCCAGAGGAAGAGGGTTCTCACATTCTCATCGACTGCAGTTCATTATGGTCATCCAACCCCCTTAAATTTTTAATTTAATTAAGTTTATATATTCTAATTATACAAAAATTAAAAATAACCCCTTAATTTTTTTTAAAAAAAAGATTACCATCCACTTAAAGTTTTTTTTATGTCAAAAATCATTTTATTGGGCAGTATTATAAGTGAAAGTTATATATTTTTTGTTTTAAAAAATTATGAGTTATAAATGAAAGTTAAAGTTAGGAATAGATGACAAAAAATGATAGGAATAAATATTGAACGAGTATTTATAGTTAAACCGCTTTAACACCATTAATTTTAATTATGATATAATTATAATGAAGTTATTTTTTTACCTTTTATTCCTTAATCCGCATAATTTTTTATCAGTTTTTTTATTAAAAATCTATCTTTGAGAATTTGATCAAATACGTCTTCTAATCACTTGAAGATCAGTTTTTTTAACCATATAGTTGACACAATAATCAAAATTGATTTTCAAAATTTGAATGTTATTCTTTACCTTGTTCAAAAAATGGCTGAAAAACACAAAGATAGGGGTGCAATTAGCCGGGTTTCGAGCCGGATTTAATTGAGTCGAGCCGACTCATTTAGTTAAATGAGTCTAAATCTCTGCCCGAACCCGACTCATTTAATTTTACGAGTCGAGTTGAAACCGCCTTGTTTAATTAAACGAGATGAAACCTCTACCCAGACTGGCGAGCTGTCCGGATCAACCTTAAGCTAAGATATTGAATATTCTTGGGTTTATATATTGGTAAAACTGTTAGTGATTCTTACGGTTGTAACTACAACAATTAAGAGATGATTTTTAGCCGAAAATATTCTCAATAATCTAATATATAAGATCGTATTTTTAATTTTTTTTATTCGAATTTATTTCGAGTCGAACTCGAGCAGAAAATACCAAATACTCGCCTCGAACTCGTTAAAAAATTTTCCAACCCCTTATATTCGAAGGGGGATTCGCCCCCGACTATCAGGTCCTGGGATACACATGCATACACATCAAAATGCAATCTTACGGTATGTATACATGTTATTGTTTGATTATAAAACACGCAACATAAAAACTTTCTAGTACTGCGCCAAGATAAAATACAAGTATACTTCATAGTTAACTACTAGTAAAGTAATATTTTTACACCTACCAACTCCCAACTGGTACAAGGCCTCAAAGATTACAACAGGATAACACAATGTACAAGTGTACATCGTAATAAACACCTAGCAAAGTTCGATTATTACAGATATATACCAACTCATACAAGTCTCCAAGAATTATTACAGAAAATTTACTAACATCAAATCCAAATCACACAAACATTGCCTTGCTCCACTTTTAAGTTTGGAAAACAAACCAGCAAGTAGAGTGAGAAGCATCATGATATTTTCCAATCTATACCCCATCTTTGATAATCTTCACAAGCTCCTCTCCAGTCCAAGGGGTGCTATTCTTCCGTATTTTTAATCCTCTAGATGACCCACCTGCAATGCAGAACCACTTAAGACGAAGAATACACCACTAAAATGTACATTTAACTATGAGAACTCATCGAAACGTAAGAGCAATAATAAGTGTTGCTATACATCTACACTATATATTTCATGCATTTAACAGTACGCCTTTGAGCTAACAGAGCAAGTCTTATATTATAAGGAAACACAATAATTGCAATTCAATGTGTACAAGGAAATGCATCCATCAAGTTGGAATAAATTACCAGTTGTAAAATTTCAGGGAGGGTCAAGCTTAACTTAGAAACATGTCATGGCTAATGGCTAATTTTGAGACGAACTATATACTTTTCCACGTAATGTTTGCTAATACTTGGTTTGATTGAGGCAGGGACTCAACACTTGTCCACCCAGGGAAATGAATTGAAAACCAGTTGACCCATAGGCATGACATTTGACACTACTAACTTAATTTCAAAATTTGAGGGAGGGTCCGCAACTGAAAATTACAATTATGTTTCACGCCATAATGCAAAGAAAAGAAAGAAATATTACAAAAAAAACATTCATAAAACAGGATCAAACTTTGAAACATAGTGAGGGGATTTTCAAGTAGGCTGGGTAAGGGATACCTGAGGGTGATGAAGAGCGACCTACTGGGTTGATAAGGCACTTTTGGAAGGCTAGAGTGCTTCTGACCAGAGTACTTGTTGGAGAAGATTTTTTCCCATAACGTCGCTTTCCTAGTTGCTTAAAACGTCGAGGGATATGTAAAGGAGCAGCTGCAGTTGTCTCTGTTCAAAGAAAGTACAATCTTGATGAGGAAATACAAGGATAAATACTTCTCTCTTAATGGGAATATACTACTCTGAATGAAAGAAGATATACAACCACCATGATCAAGCTATCCTATCTCACAATATTTTTAATGAACCTGTTATTTCGGTGATAACCAATTTTGTACATAATAAAAAAATTAAAAATGGATTATGAAACTATAGGCTTTAATGAATTAGCAAGAGTTTGGGAATATAAGAATAACCAGCTAACTTAAATGGCTCAGTCCACCTAAAGATGTAAAGATGGAGTAGAAGAATAAATCAGAATATCTTTCAAGTTTACTTGTTCACGTAATCACTTAAAAAAATTGATCACCTGTGTGTTTCTTTCAACTAATATGGCAATTCATTAGTGTATCATATGTAATAAAAGTTCTTTTTTCTATATACAACTAATCTTATAGTTCACTTTGACACGAAAAGTAGAAGAGTACTACCAAGACTTTTTACCTTGAAGAGATGCTGAACAAGCAACCAGTGGCGCATACATGTAACAATCTGATTTCAAATAATCTATAATCTTATGCACAAATTTGGCTTTCGTCTTAGCTCTTTCTGTTCTCATCCTTCCTGCAACAACATGTGTCTAAAAGTATTTATTTTATGAATATTAAAATCATAAACTTCAAACACTCATTATAAATTGTATCCTGACTTTCTTTTTTCCAAAGATGTATACCTCTGAGTACTGTGACGGTTGCTGTTGAGAAGAAATGGGAAAATTTGTGGGAAAGCAAACAAGAGTACATGTAAGAATCTGATTTGAGATAGCTTGTAACACTCTTAATAATCTTCTGTAGTTTTTCTTCGGCCTTCCTTTTCATTTTTATTTTGTTAACAATTTGCGGGGAAGAAGAGATCAAATTATTTTCATTCATCATCAAAGTTTTTATAATTTAAAATTGAGTACTGAATGATAAATATAAGAAAACTATGTGCAATTGTTTGAGTAACACGTTGCATTGATAGCACAACACGTGTTCAGAAACTATACACGTGTTACACCCCAGGCACTGCTGTATACATGCCTAGAAAACATACATTTACCCATTTAGGTAATATTTTCTAAAAAATAGACATTTTTTAAATACTTTTTTGTCTCTGATTATGTCAGGATCCAATTGATTGTTATGTATTTTCTTAGCTGCAAGAAACTGAAAGAGTTTCAATTATTTAGTAGTTTATTTTATCTAATTGTTATGCTTTTTATCAATAAAATATTAATAATTATAACTTTAATTTGTTATATGTAAGTTAATATATCTATAATTCATTAAGATAATATAATTATCATGCAAATCCTCAATTCCTATTGTGCAAACATAATTAAAATCTGGCACACTATAATACAAGTATTAGTTTAATATATCTCTTGTTATTATTAAATTGGTCAAAAAACTATACCTCAAAAAAGAAACCTTGTTTAATTCCTTACTTATTATATACCTTATTATTATATACCCCTTCATCTTCACATGTACTTATTGAAAAAAATTAAACAACCATCCATCTAAATTTTACTTATATAATTATTAATAGCAAGGGAAATGAACTTTAGTCTAAATTCCTAATTATTATGATGTATGTCCACATATATATTTTTTAATTTATCAAATAATTAACATTTTATACCAATTACCCTCTAACTTTTCTTGTATAATCGTTTTAATTTTTTAAATGCCACGTTAAAATATATAAACTATCTCAGCAGCTAATATTATATATTGTTACTATATTATATATTTATATTGGATAAGTGTTCAGTTCATATGAAAGTATTAATTAAAAACATAGAAAATTTTAAGTAATTACAGTTAATGTATGTTTTGTTTCTGTTTTGTTTCTAACTTGTACAATGTCAACAGATATTTTCTAAATCAAAATTATATAAATTTGCTATTGTAGCATAATAGTAATTTCAGAATATATTTTTTTTAAAAAAAATACATAACACCAAACATATGTCTAAAACCTAAATTTTTACCTATTTCTTAATTTGCTAGGTCAAACTATTGCAATTATAATGGTGTTAGAGTAAAAGCCCTTAACTAAAAACTGATATCGAAAGTAAAAAATATAGCTAATCTCTTCAAAAAAATCACGCTCCAACCATTACATATCTCTGATCTATAATTATAGCAACCTCCTACATATGACTATATTTTTGTCAATCTAAAGATTACACATAAGTTATTAACATATTAAATTGATATATTTAATGTGTAATAATCTAAAATATTAATAACATACTATTTTTAAATTATAGTCAACCAATATAGTCAATATCATCGAAGCAAAATGTAGTTCAACAAATTTTACATAATGTCTTACCGGTCCAATTTAGCCCACCATTATAGCCAACCCTATTGGAGATACTCTTAAAATATGGGGTGTAAAAAAAGTGCCAAAAAGACATGTGCCGTGTCAATCTTGTTGGCTACGCGTGGGAGACTAGGGGTGACAATCAAAACAGCCAATTTTTGGCACCCTACCTAAATGGAAATGATGTTATATGGCATAATAAAGACATGTACCTTGATATCTATTTTTAATTATGCTTTTATATAAATAATTTGGCAACTTTAAGTGTTAATTGTTGGAATAAGTTTAAAATTACAATTAAAGAAAAAGACAATAATATATTAATATTAGTGATGAATTGGCAATATTGATACCCTTGATTTAGTACTCTAGTTGGAGATCTCCTAGTGTAACTTTAATATGTACATATGCGAGTCTTAGACTCTTAGTCTACAAGGCTCAGCACTTCAATACAATGTTGACTTGCAGATTTCTGATGATGACCTAATTCAAGATATATGTAGAGAATGCAGATTATGGGACTTAATTGTTATAAGTGGTAGGGTTTTTGTAATTTTATTTGACTGGGTAATTAAGTTTATCCCCAAAACAAACTCTATCTTGCTAAACCTATTTGAACTATTCAAATCTTATCTTTTCTAATGTTTATCTTTTACAACCAACTAACGGGTTGTTTTACAAAGACTTATTCAAATATTTTCAAACAAACAGATTATCCAATCTTATCTCTTCTTTGTTTTGAAAATCAAACCTGTTAGATTTGTGTGTATTTATACACATCTTGTTATTGAGATTAAAAGAAGAGTGCTTATACCACGTTCTATTTTCATTCTTTGAAAAACTCTTCTTATTCCATTCTCTTGAATATCTTATCAAATAAGAAGACATATCTCATGTTTTCAGATTACAAATAATACTTTCATGTTCTATCTTTATACTCTGAAAATCATTCTTGTTTTATATCTCTTGAATATTCAGTCAAACAAGAAGCCTAGTTTGAGTTGTAATCTTTCATTATTATTCACTGCGTGTATTCATATCAACTTGTGTCGGATTGTGGCAAGGTTTTGATTTCAAAGGAACAACCAAGGTAGCCAGTGGGTTAGGTTATTACAGGTGTTCTAGGTAGCAAGTGTGATAGGGAAAATTTTCTTTCAGGGCTATCTTTTGTAATCAAGGAAAAGATTTTAAGTTCTTTTATTGAAATTGATATTATACATTCTCTATGCTAGTTGGCATAAAAACTTGGATGTAGGCCATAGACTAGGATTAAGGGCCGAACCAAGTGAAAACTCCTGGTGTTTTTACATTGTTCATTTTCCATATTAACTGCATTTATATTTCAGCACTTTACATTCTGCAGTTAATTGAGACTGTCTCATTGCTTGTCTCATTCGTAAAGGGTCTGTCCCATGTACATAAGGGAATGTCCCATTTGTCATATCAGTTAGAATAAGGTTTATATAGATTGTGCTTTTGAATTTCATTTGGTATCAGAGCGCACTACGCCATAGATTGGATACTGCAACCCCAAGAAACCGTAACTAAAGGCAAAAAAAGCGTTGCTAAAGGCCAAAAAAGGCTACGACGACTTTTTTTCGGGGTTGCAATTTTAGGCGTTGCAATAGAGTTATTTGCAACCTCAGTGACACCCTATTGCAACCCTTGGTTATCCGTTACAGAAACGTGTTATTGCAACACCAATGGGATTGCAATAGGTCTTGAAAAGTGTTACAGTAGGGTTTGGGCTATCAGTACAATATTTGTGGGCCCCACAATGGGGCCCACATGTGGGGTATTGATGCAACCTTTTTGCAACGCTTTTTAGTATTTTTTACAACATTTTTAGTATTTTTTGCAACATTTTACACTGATTATTAGCAACAGTATAAAGACATATTGCAACGCTTTTACAAAATAAAAATGCTAGGAACTGTTTGTAAATTAGCATGCCCATAAATATGACATTAACTTAAAAATAACACAATCCACAAATTATAACAAGATAAACAAGAATTATAGGGAGCCATTAATTTGGTAACTATATCAGCAACTATTTTATGATCAGGGATACTCAAGGAGCAAGTCGTAATCCAGAACTTTAAACTTCTAAAAATGTACGCAACGATTTTTGTTGGCCAGGGCTTTGTACATCTTAAAACTAGTACCGAGACAAATCTATCAAAAACTATAACTTGTATGTACTAGAAAGAATAGCACCAATGCAAAGCCTGTACAATAATCTTGTGAAGCGATGATCAAAGTTAAAAAAAACAAGATTTCTGGTAATTTTAAGGCTCGACCTATAACTGTAGTATTTTCGTCAAGCAATGGTGTAGTTTTTGACTTATCATTTGTGATGTCTGTATGCTCGCTGTCTTTATTAAATCTGTCCGCACTGTGAAGGAAGATCCCTGTTATAATTGTAAAAGATTGTGAGAATAATGTCAGTACTGCATTTCACATAAAACTATATACACTAAGACGGGTAATGATCATTAATAAATAATTTCTAGTAAAAATTATTTAACAGAAACGGCTGCAAATAGATAGAAGCCACCTGTGTTAATTGATGGATCCCATGGTCAATTAAGACAGTATTGTAAGGGCATAACTTAGCAAGGTCATGCTGCTAGTGATCCATAGCCCAACCAGACTGATATTCAGACAATTACCCGCCATTGCTTCAAGGTGCTGAAAATTATAATGACTGGAAGTTTCGCATGAAAATCTTCCTCCAGTATGGTGCTTTTGAATGGGATACTGTTGAGAATGGCTTTACAGTCCCAATGAAAGAAGGCAAGCCTAAGTATCTCAAAGAACTATCTCCTGAAGAACTCAATGATATGAATTCTAATTCGAAAGCTATGAATTCGCTTCCAAATGGAATGTTGGCTACTGAGTTGCGTAAAGTATCAGTTTGTACCACGACTAAAAAAATCTGGGATACTATTAAAGTCAGCCACGAAGGTACATCTAAAGTACGTGATGTCGAACTTAGTATGCTAATGAGTGATTATGAAGGTTTCAGGTTAGAAAGAGATGAAAGTATCAAAGATGCTCAAGGAAGGTTCTTAACTTTTATGAATTTTATATCTCTTCTGGAAATGACTATTCCACAATCCAAAATCAATCGGAAAGTTCTCAGGGCTATGCAAAAAAAATTTGCTCCTAAGGTCACCATACTGCAGGATTCGACTCTTCTTTCTACTATGGACACTCTTACACTCTTTAGTGAATTGGAAGAACTCGAGATTCAGTTTCGCATATATGATGAAGAAGATGATGTTCCTCGGAGAAAGACTCTTGCACTTAATGCTGATGCAGATGAATCTCCTGATGATTCTGACGAGACCAAGAAATTTCACAAATTTCTTGCCAAAAGGAATGCATCAAAACGGCCTATGAAATCTCAGTTTCCAAAGAAGGATTTCAAATTTAATCCCATCAAAGATAACAAGGCTAATTCGAGCAAGGACACATGCTTCGAATGTGGGAAAAATGGGTATTTTAAAAAGAACTACTACAAGTTTAAGAACAAGAAGAAAGCGCCTATGAAATCTCAGTTCCCAAAGAAGGATTTCAAATTTAATCTCATCAAAGATAACAAGGCTAATTCGAGCAAGGACACATGCTTCGAATGCGGGAAAAATGGGTATTTCAAAAAGGACTGCTACAAACTCAAGAACAAGAAGAAAGCATTACTTACCTGGAGTGATGATGATTCTGATGTTGAGATCGATTCAGATGATGAAGTTGCTCAACTTTGTTTTGTTGGACTCAAAGACAGCTCCAGTGACAATGATGAGGTGCAAAATGTTAAATATAATGTAAATTCAGTTACATCTTCGATTGTTCTAACCTTGCAGGTTCAGATTAAAAAGTTAAAAGAAAAGAATGCTTATTTAAAACAAACATTAAGTGAAGCTCTCAGTGAAATGGATGATCCTATGAGGGATGAAACATTGGCTGCTAAAAATCGATCTTTAGTTGGAAAGATATCTAAGCTTACTGAAGAAAATTAATATCTCAAGATGAGATTGAGATGAAGGATGTATGTCTTGAAGCTTTGAAGAAAGCGTCAGCCTCTGTTGATCCAGAAACTGTCAAAAGAGACAGTGCTCCTGACCCTTTGGTTCCTGAACTGGAGCAGAAAGTTGCACAACTTGAAAAAGACTTAGCAAAATATTATTATGGCGAAGGGACTCTGAATGCTTTACTTTCCGAACAAAAATCTTCTCTTGATAAAGGAGGATTAGGATGCTAATCAATCAAGAAGTTTGCATTTCAAGGTGGTTACAAGCGAACTCCCATGAAGTACAAGACGCCTTATGAGAAATGTCGAGATTGTGGCAAACGTGGTCACACTACTTCTGAATCTAGATTATGTGGTATCACGGGCCACTCTTCTAACTCATCTTATAGATCGTCTACTAGATAAAAATCTGCTCATGCATATGTTAATATTGTTCAAATTTGGATTAAGAAATCCGATAGACAATTATATAAGATTTGTGATACTAACAAACAAGGACCCAAAGTCAAGTGGGTACCTAAGAGATGAAGAATCTTTTGCAGGTGTGTTTGAAAGTCCATGTTCATATGAACTTGGTATGTGCTCTTTGTATAATTAACTATTTTGTCCCTTTTATGGTGTTGAGGGGGAGAGAGAGTTGTTTTTGAATTTGATTATGTACATATTTTATTTGGTTTTATACTTATTGTAATATCTGTTGTATAGAGATATAATCTGCACATGCTGCTTGTTTTCTTGTTACTAACATCTTGAACAGCGCTTAAAGTATTTTTGATAGGGGAGCTTTTGTTCTCTTTGTCATCATCATAAAAGGGGAGAATATGGACTTGCAGATTTTTGATGATGACCTAATGCAAGATGTACATAGAGAATGCAGATTATGGGACTTAGTTGTTGTAAGTGATAGGGTTTTTGTAATTTTATTTGACCGGGTCAACAAGTTTATCTCCAAAACAAACTCTATCTTGATAAACCTATTTGAACTATTCAAATCTTATCTTTTCTAAGATTTATCTTTTACAACCAACTAACGGGTTATTTTACAAAGACTTATTTTTAAACAAATAGATTATCCTATCTTATCTCTTCTTTGTTTTGAAAATCAAACCCGTTAGATTTGTGTGTATTTATACACATCTTGTTATTCAGACTAAAATAAGAGTGCTTATATCACGTTCTATTTTTATTCTTTGAAAAAGTCTTCTTATTCCATTCTCTTAAATATCTTATCAAATAAGAAGACACATCTCATGTTTTCAGATTACACCTAATACTTTCATGTTCCATCTTTATACTTTGAAATTATTATTGTTTTATATCTCTTGAATATCCAGTCAAAAAAGAAGCCTAGTTTGAGTTGCAATCTTTCATTGTTATTCACTGCGTGTATTCATATCAACTTGTGCCGGGTTGTGGCAAGATTTTGATTTCAAAGGATCAGTCAAGGTAGCCAGGGGCTAGATTATAGCAGGTGTGCTAGATAGCAAGTGTGCTAGGGAAATGTTTATTTCATGGCTATCTTTTGTAATCAAGGAAAAGATTGTAATTTTTTTTTTTATTGAAATTGATATAATACATTTGCTATGATAGTAGACATATGAACTTGGATGTAGGTCATAGAATATGATTACTCCCGATGTTTTTACATCGTTCATTTTTTCATATTACTGTATTTATATTTGAGGACTTTACATTTTGCATTTAATTGAAACAGTCTCATTGTCTCATTTGTAAAGGGTATGTCTCATTTACATAAGAGACTATTACATTTTTCATATCAGTTAGAATATTGTTTATATCGATTGGGTTTTTGAATTTCGTACAAAACATTCATGTACGATAATTGCTGATATAAGTAAAATCAATTGGTTTAAGTTTTTATGTTATGGTCTGGGGACAAATTCACTTTGTCTTTCTAGTAATGTATATATTGAATAAGATGGAGCAATTACAAATTGTAGGCGAACTTAACCTCCAAACTCAAAACAAAAAGGAAAGAATTCATGATGATACATCATGCTTGTATTTTATTTATATGTTATTATTATTCACATTTAAGTTTTGTTTCCTGGAAATATTATTTTTGTCAGAAACTGGCCTGAAGCCATGCTTTAATGCAGCTTCCCAAACAATGTCAATTCTGTCGACTTGGAGAGCTCCAACTTCATGGTGAGTCCAGCCTTCTAAGTGGTGAACTGCACCACCTGCATGGCAAGCATGGACCACTCCTCTGTCCATTGTATACTGTTCATCAGAATTAGTAGAATAAACATGAGAGTTGCATTTGATTTAATCTTTATGTTAGTAACAGAAAATTCTCTATGTTTAGTTACCTCGCAACATCCAAGGCCTTCGACATCTGTAGGTAGTCTCATGGCTGCAAGATCACCATATGTACAGTCTTTTCGGAATGTGAATATTGGTGGCACTACGAACTGATGAAAATGTGTTCCGGGGGGTGCCCAATTTTGTTCTTTTGCAGTGATCCACTTCCCAACAATCCATGTCTGTATTGACACATCATTAATTAATTAGCTACTTAGCGTAATTAAAGTTACTAATGAAGTTCAAACCGAGATAATACATACCTTGCAGTGTTTGGCTGCTTGGTACTTGGTCACCAGGACCAAGTACTTCTGACAATCGGCAGGGGCTTCTTTTTGTATCTTTTGAAATCTATCAGCTGATGAGGTTAGCATCTGCAGTTGTGGTTAACCAGTTTAAACCATTGTGTATCAATTATATATGCCAGTCTGCTACCTCTAACATTCTGTTTCTTCCCCGGTTTTTTTTAAATTAGTCTAACAGTAAGAATTTATGATAAAAACAATGGTTTTACTCACAAGAACCCGTATTTTTCGTCTACATAGGTAAAGGGCAATGGCTCTTCCAAGCTTAGAAGTTGCTCCGGTCAAGAATACTTCTGCCACATCCTCATTGATCTCATTAAGAGTCACTGCAGCTGTCAAGGTATTTCCATGAACCACTCTAACTTTGAGATTAGGGTACTTGTTCACAAAGAGCAAACCACCACCATTTAGAGCTTCATTCTGCATACATTACATAAGTTTAGCAAAAGGAAAAACCATTCTTTCTACTTAGTTTAATAAACCACCACCGTTTTAGAATCACCTAAAATACAAATAAAGTTCTTGTGCATACTAGGGAAGGAAGAAACCTTATTCAAAGCAGCAAGGCTAATTACTTTAACACCCAGCCGATCAGCCCTGAGAATGGCATCCTCTATCTGCTTATTGATGCCTCTTTTAGCAAATGGCAAGAAATACTGCACAGTAAAAAGCACCAGCACATCTTAGTAACACAATCTTAGCAAGAATATAGCAGTGAATATTATTTGTTTAGTAAATTATGATTAATACATATAGCTAACCTGAAAGCCAAACCGAGGAACTACCCACGTTTGGTGCAACTTGCCTCTGAGATTGTAAAACGAGAGCAAGAAAACTTTGGATTTTGCCCACATCAGTAGCATTACAACAAATGCTACTGGCCACAAGGGCAACATGAAAACTCTGGTGTCGTAAGGCATAGATGCCACGGATCGGAAGATGAATTGCACATGTGTGGAAGATGTTATGTCCACAACATGAGCGAGGAACACAAAATTTGGCACACATTTATTTTTACCTGCATGTGAAAGTTTAAAGCTACAGTCTTTCAAAATTTTCTATTCAAGTAAATCTGCAGCTGTTTTTTCTCTGCTTATGTCTAAGTGATGTAAGTTTTATAATGTACCTGAATTTATGCTCATAATCCTATGCAGTTCCCATGACTTGTTATTTAAGGTATTGCCCAGTGCATCATATAGAGGCATAAAGAGGCAATAATTGCTATCCATTTCTGTGTGGTGTATGCTGTGATATCTGCATAAGTCACACCAACCAAGAATGCACCAAATTAGCTCGTATTCCTGAACAAATTACTTTCAATTATATTGCAAAACAAGTAATCTGCTATCTAGCTAAGTGCCAGTAATGATTTTTCTTAATCCTTTATGTCCTTAATATGGACTTTAAGATTCTAAACAGGGTTTACTAAAGAGGAAGGTGTATGAGATGCATATAGTTCCAGTTCCTACTTGTGCGAAAAAATCCAACTCAATGATCAAATGGAGGAGCATATTGAGCCAAGCATCAGCTAGACGTACTGGATACCTATATTGTGGGGCAAATTCAACTATGGATAAACAGTTGAAGCAGATGTAGCCCGCGGGCTGCTTAATTCATATAGTAAAATGAAGGGGACATTCATCAATCATGCTGTGTGGTCCAGTAATCACTATTCTCGATTCTCACATCCACATGCATATTTATGTTTTTAGGTGCATGTATACCGAACCATCCTTAAATGTTTAACACGTATACATGTTTGTACTGGTAAGCGAATTACTTGTTTTTTGCAGGCGACAGATAATGTAGAGAGGAAGAGGTGTTGCATTTTACGACACTTACGTTGGAGTATGGAGAAGGTACTTGAAGACTGGAAAGATGTCAAAGATCTGGTGAGGAATAAGTTCAACATTGCAGTGTCCCAAACATCTCAGGAAATCAAAGCTCAATACATAAACATATATCATGCTAATTGATCCATAACCAATCAAAATTGACCCTAGTATAGGGATCGCCATAACTGCAGTCAACAGAAGTTGCTCCAAAGAGGTTGCACTAGCAGCTGCAACAAAAACATATCAACAATTTATGGGAAATTCCAGATATGAGGCATTATAAATTATAATAAAATGTTGTACTCAAAAGATATATAAATGTGCATGGCGCAGAGGAATCAAGGTAGAAAATTAAAGGCTACAGATTAGTTATAGTTTACCAGTAAATGGTTGGGGTATTGGGGAAGAATGGTGGAACGAATGATATTTGCTGAAAAGGTAGTCTCCATGGAAACATCTATGCGCCCAGTAGTAGAGAGGCTCTGAACCTAATATGTGAAGTATTATAATAGCAATGAAACCTCTAGTGTTCCACACTGGAAGAAGCTCTCTTAGCACCGGGAAAATGTACAACCCCAAAGATGCAATCATGCCTTGAAGAATTATGAAGTTATCCCTGAAATAAGAGTAAGTTGTAGCACAGAATTAATATACATTCTACTATGAATAGAACTCTAAACGAAACTATTATAAATGTATGTACCAATGCCATTCTTTGTCGATCTGCTTGAAGTCGACACCTTGTTGAATGATGCGACGGTTTCTGTTAAGGAAATACATATTACAGTAAGAGGTCCAGAATGAATACGTGGTCGCCCTTAGAGCACATATGATGAGAATATGGGTGCACCAGTCCATGCCATCATCTTCCAAACTTGAAAATAGACCTTTTACGAGGAAAGGTGCAAATAGCAGATACTGCAGTGTTTATATTAAACAGCAAAAAGAACCTGAGAGTTAAGAACATAAATTGGAAATCTGATAAACTTTTAAACTCAATGTGCATATCCGCGATGCAGATATAGGTGAATTACAATTCATATACCTTCAAGGAACCCAAGTGTTCCCATCTCCAAGCTGAGGAAAGTGTAAGCATGATTAATTTATGTTGAAATATGTTTAAGCTTGCTATCTGATCAACTTCAGTGTTGTACTTCCCACTCATGCAGAGTCATACTTATATAGTGTAAAAGATACAGTAGAGTTCAGTTAGAGGCTCCAATCAATACGTTCCCGTATCTTTCCTGATTACCCTACCTTTGACGGTGGTCAATGTTGATGAACGCGTCTTCATTTTCTACTGCTGCATTCATTTTAACATTTCATACTCTTTAAGTCCATGTATATGAGTTGTAAAAATTGAGTTGAAAGTTAAAACATGCACTAGGTTGAAGTTGTAGCAGAAACTATTATCTATGACATTTGAGTAGCACATAGCATGCTTTGGATTTTATTTTAGTCCCTGTGACGTTCCTATTTCATGACAAAAAGTGAAATTGGGGGAGTTTGTCACTCATTCTTTTCTTATTTGTACCGAGAGTAATTGACAGTTTGTAACCCACTTTTATTTTCATTTTTGCGATTTGGGTCTACATTATTTTCTTTGTCAACATGCACCCTATAAAAATTAATTTCGCTTCTATTTGCACCCCAATGACGACTTTCCATCCAAGATAACCGTTAACTTTAACGGAAGCGGGGGCATTTCAGTAAATTACTGATTAAAACAAACAAAAATAAGAGTAATTGACACTTTATAACCCATTTCTTTGGAAGTTTTTTCAATTCGGGTATATATATTATGTTTCTTTGCAAGTTGCATCTTTAACTTTGAATTTCGCTTTATTTTACATCCCTGGACCGTTTTTAACTTTTATATTAGGGGTAAAATCGGAAACTTTTGGTCTACAAGAACAAATCGCCGGATCTTTCGATTTCTCAATCCAAACCTACAAATAAATACATGAATCCATTGCAAATAACAAGCAAAAGTTACCTGTAATATCAAATTTTATGAAAAATTCCCGGAAATCAAATCCCCAATTCGAAATAAGAATCCTATTATCGAGTTTAATTTTTATTTTAGCGGATATAAATCGGCATATTAAAGATTCGATCCATAATTCGATCCGATAAAAAAATCTAATTATAAATGGAACGAATATTTAATAGGCCGGTCCATATTCGCTAAAATAAAAAATTAAACTCGATTCTAGGATTCTTATTTCGAATTGTGGGTTTGATTTTCGGGCATTTTTCATGAAATTTGATATTACAAATAACTTTTGCTTGTTATTTGCAAATGGCGCTGAGCATTCGGTCGGTTCGGTCCAAAACCGGACCGAACCAAATAGACCGAAAAACTGAATTATCATTTTTTCTTGGATCGAACCGGACCAAAATTTTATTATGAACCGGACCGGACCGGACCGGACCGTACCAAACCCAAATAATTCGATTCGGTCCGGTTTTGGACCAAACATACCGATTTTTTTTAAAAAGAAAACTTTATTAAAAATTTCAAACCAAAAAATATGAAATCTAAAATATAATTAAAGTAAGGTGATATGTAGAGTTCTAAGAGTGTACGAGTATAATTACAAAATAAAAACTATGATTATAATTTTTAGATATATGTAAATATATAATATAAAATAATAATATTTATGATTTGGTCTATTCGGTCCGGACCGAAATATTTTTTTAAAGAATCGGACGAAACCGAATTTTATTTCGGTCTATTTGGTCCGGACCGAATATAACGAATTTCTGAAAAATCATGACTGAACTGAATTAGTACGGTTCGGTTCGGTTTTTCAGTTTCGGTTCGATTTGCTCAACCCTACAATCGATTCATGTATTTATTTGTTGGTTTGGACTGGGAAATCTAAGGATCCGATGATTTGTTCTTGGAAACCAGAAATTTTCGATTTTACCCTTGATATAAAAGTTAAAAACGGCCCAGGGGGTGCAAAACAAAGCGAAATTCAAAGTTAAAAGTGCAACTTGTAAGGAAACATAATATAGACCCGAATTGAAAAAACGCCCAAAGAAATGGGTTACAAAGTGCCAAATACTCTTATTTTCTTCTGGTTTAATTAGTAATTTACTGAAATGCCCCCGATTCCGTTAAAGTTAACGGTCAACTTGGATGGAAAGTCGTCAATGGGGTGCAAATTGAAGCGAAATTAATTTTATGGGGTGTAAGTTGACAAAGAAAATAATGTAGACCCAAATCGCAAAAATGAAAATAAAAGTGGGTTACAAACTGCCAATTACTCTTCTACTAATAGGACTGTACTGCTTAGTTTACAGAGGGAAGAAGAAGTACTACAATACTATTAGTTTAAACTAAGTTACAGTATAAATCTTTATCACGTCTGCTTTCTGTTACTACATATCAAGGTATCAAAGGTTTCAATTTGATATATTCACTACGAAAATCACATTGTCTAATGTCACAGTTTCTCTGGCTAACTCTGCGGCTGTCTGTCAATTCCAGTTACCAAAAAAGTTGTTCGGAGAAGATCATCTCAAAAACGGGTTAAATGGCATTTTGGTCACTCAACTGACCGCAAACTTGCAGTTGGGTCATCCAACTCAAAAAACTTTCAATCACATCATTTTACTCTTAAAACTTTTCATCCAGGTCACTCACCGTTACATTCCGTTAAAAATTTGACGGAATGCTGACTAAGCTTGGTGACTTGGTTTAAATAAATTCACCGTGGCATGTACAGTCAGCTGATGCGGCATTTTGGTCACTCAACTGACTTGAAACTTGCAATTTTGTCATTAAACTGAAAAAACTTTCAATTGTATCACTGACCTTTATGTCCATTAAAAATTGAAAAGAAAATCGAATGAACCGGTCTTATACAACAACATTAAGGCCCCTCCCATCACACCCTTTTACAACAAATAAACAGATTATCATTAATGATTTTACTCATAAAAACTGGGGGTGCACATGGGTCGGTTGACCACGTTAAATGTATTTTAACAACCCGACCCATAGTTTGAAATTTTATAACCTAACCCTACCATTTGTTCGTTGGTTTTGATCGGTTTAAATTGAGCTAAACGGATTATTAAAAGTCATTAAAAATAAATAATTGTTAAAAAATATATTTATGATAAGAGAATATTGTGCAAATATACGAGTCCAAAAATAAAACCACTTTACGAGTCATTATAGAACAATTTTGGGATTTTGAAATAAAATCCCAATAAAAAAAATTTCAATTTTTTTTCAAAATTTTGAATTTTTTTGAGATATTTATAACGACTTTGATATGAGAATTGAACAACATATTTATACATTTATTTAGTGCATTTATATGTTCCAAAATTTTGTAAGAAAGAAGACAGTGGTTGTAGGGGTGCTCTTCGTTCAGTTTTTTTCCCAGTTTTTAATGGGCGTAATGGTCAGTGACTTGAATGAATTTTTTTTTTTAGTTTGATGACCAAATTGCAAGTTTTGAGCCAGTTGAGTGACCAAAACGTCGCTTCATCCGACTGTACATGCCATGATAGATTTATTTAATCCAAGTCACCAAGCTTAGTCAGCATTCCGTTAAGTTTTTAACGGAATGTAACGGCGAGTGACCTAGATGAAAAATTTTAAGAGTAAAATGATGTAATTGAAAGTTTTTTGAGTTGGATGACCCAACTGCAAGTTTGCGGTCAGTTGAGTGACTCAAACGCCATTTAACCCTCTCAAAAACTAACCTGTTGCCTTATCTTATCTCGTAAATCTAAGAAAACTTGTTGTGAATTAAAAAATTACTAATAATTTCTTTTGTAAGAATCTTCCTCTCACTACAACAATATTCTGGTAAGCTTTTTAAGCTGTCTTGAATTCAAATGTTCATCAAGTATAAATCGGATAATCTAAACTTAATTAAAGCTATTATATATCCATTTTTTTTATTCAAAACTATAGTAAATCGAATAAAGTGTGTCAGTGGAAAGTCTTATATTAATATTTTATCGGTCCCCTCACTCGACACCCTTCTGTGTGACATTAATCTCTTGCTCCCGAATTCTAAAAGGGAAGGAAAATAAGTAAAAAGTAAATAAATTAGTTTCACTTCCTTTCGTCATCGTGCTCACGAGTTTTTAAAAGGAGCTAAAACAAGTGTTAATGAATGTAAATTTAACAATCTTTCACTTCAAAACTTTCACTCCAAAAATTGGATCAAAATAACCTTATTTCCTATTAAAAAACTGGGGAATGAGTTCTAGGTCCACGATAAATTGTGAGAATATCGAAGATGATAGTGAATCAACCCTAAATCTTCTCGTTAGCTTTAGTTTTGATACCATATTAATAAACCGATCGTCACTTTTAAATTCAAAGGTGTTAGGGAAAGGGCCTATTCTCGAATTTTATATTAGTATTTTCAGAAAACAGAATTAGAAGTAATACTAAAAAAGTAATAGTAAAATTGACATTGCATGTGGTCCCTTTCGTGGCCCAATTTTAATGTGAAGTAAACATAGACCTTATTGTCCATGTGGGCTGCAGCTACCAATATTATACAGAAGTTGGTTATCATGCAATGAACAATACTGCAAACAGCGAGGTGAAGTGAAGCGAGGCCGGGGGTATGGACCTCATCTCTGACTTGAAATTAGTAGCCCATGCTGTACGCTATTACACCTCTGAATCTGCAGCTTCAAAGTCATAGTAGATACAAAGATATCATGATAACTATAATATTAATACACAGAAATCTTTAACAGGTTAAATTTTAATTTCTTTTACTTGGGTTTTAAATCCAACTCTCCTGATGGAGTACCCTGTGATTTAACAGGCCTTCTTCTTCGACTATATATATATATATATATATATATATATGCAGTCAGTAGTTAAACATACGCATCCGTGCAAATAAATGTTTTGACAAATAATACATGTGAATGTTGAAGCTACCCTGCTGTTCACCCTTAACTTACAACTAATTTCTTCTTCCATAAATTCATCCAATAGTATATTAGTTGGGTGTGGCCGACTCTTATCCTTGTTTTGCTTCCGCATTCAGAGCATTTGTTTGCTTCCTCCTACAAGAACCAAATTAGCTCCTTTAATAACACTCTACTTGTTCAGAGTTCAGACAGTTCCAAAGAGGGCCGACCCTCAGATATGTAAAGCCCTAAGTAAAATTTTTTTAGTGCCCAATAATAGGCGAAAAGAAGTATGAGAAATGAGATATCCGTAGTGTTTGTGTAAGTTCAGTTCAGCTAAACGAAAAATAGGGATGTTCATCAAACCGCACAAACCGCGTGCGGCTGGGGTTTGCATTTTTGTCGAACCGCCTGGTACGGTGTGGTTTGCTATTTGAAACTTTACTTTTGTGGTACAAACCACATCGCACGTAGACCTGGCAAAATGGGTCTGTATCCGAAAAACCGAACCGAAATCTATGGATCCGAGATCCGATCCGAGATCCGAATTATATAATCCGATAATTATCCAAAAATCATATTAAACTGATCCGAAAATTATCCGAACCGAAAATTTAACCGAAAATGATCCGAAATACTAGATCCGATTATAAATTGGAACCGAACAAAACCGATTCATATAATATTTGAACCGAATATGATCCGAAATAAGCAAACTTCATACTTAAATGTATTTTATATTCGTGATAATTTAATTATTTAATTATAAATTAATGTAAAAGTACATTATATTATATTAAAAGTACTACATTTAATAAAAAGATATTTTTTTAAGTCTCATAACATGAAAAAAATAAATAACTTACGATTCGAAATATCCGAACCGAATTTAATCCGAACCGAATTTTATCCGATTTTGATCTGAATTAGACCCGAACCGAATCACATCCGACCCGATTCGAATGACCTCCAATTATATCATATTCCGAAAGTGGAACCGATCCGAAATAGATCCGATCCGAAACCGATCCGGTTATCCGATTTGCCAGGCCTAATCGCACGCATATTATATATATATATAATTATTGTCCCTTTATAATAAATCAATATATATAATATTATTGTCCCTTTACAATATAAATAAATATATATAATAAATATTTATGTAACAATGTTACAGATTACGGTGGATGGTTGGATACTACTGTTTATTGTTGTTTTGTCAATGATTAAGATAATTTGTAATTTTATCCGATGTATGCCAAAAAAATAGAAATTATAAGATTTACTAAAATTAAATGTTGAAGTAATACTATCAACTTGAAATATATTTATTAATTAAATTATTAATGTATTGAAAATTACCGCACTAAAATTTATTATTTTCTTAAATAGTTTAAATCTCTCAAACTGATTAAACTGCACTGTATTTTCGTGGTGTGACTTGCGCGGTTTAAGATTTACACGGTATATTTGCGGTTTGAGAATTTGGACAAACCACACTCGCGATTTGGTTTGCGGTTTGCGAACACTGTCGAGAAGGATATCTTATTTTTGTATGATAATTTAGAATAAAAAATAAAAGAAATGCCATGAAAATTCAAATTTTTTGATACTATCATTCGTTATCATAGAAAATTTGAAATCTCAGGATCGGCTCTGATTTGAAACTTTGTATTTGGCGTATTTTGTAAAGAACTTGTTGGAAAAGGTATCACATATTCACATTGAATGGACACTTGAAATTTGCTCTATTTATAGTGGGGTTTTGGAAACACTTTAAATCACTCAAAATTTTTACAAGATAAATGCAATGTGATCACTTAAATTGGTCAATTGAAATTGGAAATGTTGTTAAAGAAACTTAAATCAAAATTGAGATGGAAAATAATTTCTATTGCTCTACTATAATCTAGTGTTTAAAATTACTAGTAAGGTATTGATCCATCTTTTAAGTTAAGTAGGGGTGTAAATTTAGGGGGGCAAATCCGAACCTTGCAAAACCTTCGGGTTATTTCACGTGTGCAAAGTGTAGATACGAAAATAGTAAAAAATTGGATCGAATAATCGCGCACTAGTTTTGTTAATTTTTTTCTTAGTGGACCTGTGCTCTTAAATAATTAATTTATTTTTTATACAAATAATTAACAATTAATTAGCAATAATTATAAATTTAATCCAATTACGGATTATTTTTTTAACCAACAATTAATTAAAGTGTTTATCCTTTCCTGATGTATTTTTTTTCATTTATTTACAGTAATTCATATACTCTGTTATTTGCACGAGCTATTTTATTTATGCGTATTATTTGCAAATTGTTTCGCAACGTACAATCTAAAACGTGCAACTTATTAGACATATGAAACGCGTTCGTATTGTAAGCTGCATGGCTAGCCCAATGACAGAGGTATGAATAAGAGTTGAACATTTTTGCTTAATTTGTGGTCGAACAGAAAACTAGCTTAGCAAGCACTACAAAACAGGTGTGTTGTTGATAACATGTTCTGAAAATAATTAGTAATTACTGGACAACAAATCCAGATGGTGGCCTCTTCCACGAGTCGTCCTTTCTAGTGTTCCTAAAAGCACAACAACCAATGGCGTACACAACGGTCAAGCATTTGAGGAAAACAGTGTTGACGATAGCAGCTTTCTTCCAAGTACTCTTGAGGTTGTCTAATATTCCGGCTTTGCATGATTCACAGTCCAAGCACAGAACATTGGGATCATTTTGCCATAATGCACAGTCTGTTGTTGTATATGGTAGCTCCGCCTCTGTCGGTTTATTCCAGTAAGTAGGACTCACATATGTAAAGTTGCACCAATCAGGGGGCTTGCAGCAACCGGACTACATGGGCAAACCAAATTGTTATCAACACATCACTTTGCGCTGTGTTTCGGAATATTACAAACGGAAGTAATAACATAATATGAGTTAAGGAAAAAAAGCATTAAACCCCTTGTTAATTATATGGATATGGTAAAAGAAAATAAAAAAAAAAACCTGTATTGCCGAAAGACGTTTGGAATAAAAGAGATGAGCAGGAGCATTTGAAGCATCATGATTGCCAATTGTGGGCATGCAGACCTTAGAATACTGTAAACAGGTCTTGATCCTCCTCCATTTCTCATAATTATTAACTCTATTTTGTAGCCAATGAGAGTAATCCCCCAGCCTATATTCCTTATAACCTCTGCCCGATAGAGCCTTTCCTGCACCTTTGTGAGTCACAGCTAAAACAAAGATGGTGGAGCATAGAACCAAAATAATAAGCACAAACATGAGAAATAAATAGAGGCACAGTATCCATGAGACTCGAAAACAGGCGCCTACGATCCCGGCTATAGAGATGATCATTAGAAACACCCCGAACGCTACGAAAACTTTTTCCAGGGAGCGTGCACACTCTGTATTGCCTTGGCGTGAAAGCCATACTCCGGTTACAAAGATTGGGATTGATAATATGAATGCGATTATGTTTATGATTCCTAACACATTGTTACTTATTCGAACCATTGAGGACAGACTCTTTTTTTTCAACTGTAATTTGTTCTAAATGAAGATGCACATTCTTATGTACATTGTTCAAAAATGAATTGTTACTGGTGGGGTGGGGAGCTTAAGGGTATATTTCTAATTTATTAAAAATGGATAATAATGAGATTTTTGGACAATGTTGCGTATCATTTTCAGATTCTTTTTTTTCTGTAAATTTATCTTTTTTTTTACTAATCTGCCTTATATGCGTTCTATTCTTTTAAAATCTTTACTTCTGGCTCTGGGTATTAAATGTTTTCACTCTTCAACGACCAAAATTCTCGTTTCTATGTTTTAAGCACGCCTGTACAATGAATAGATAAAATTGATTTTTTATCTTTTATGTTTTCAGATTGCTTTTACATATTTATTCAGTGTAGATTATATAAGAATTGTTTGGATTTTATATGTAGTTTATTATTTAGAATATCAAAAACTCAATAATATCTGAATATATTTAACAAAGATTTTAAAAATGAAATCTGATGATGTTTTATTATGATTTTCAAAATAACAAGACTATTTAATCATCTAACTTTTTTGAAATAAATTAATAACATATGGATTTTAAAAAATATTTTAAGATACATTTCAAATAAAAATTTACATGACTTTAAAAGAATTATATAAATCTGTAAATTGTGTTAGATTTCATAATAATTTTACTTCTTTGTTTGATTTAAGAGTCAAAGTTTGCATAAACCTTATGAACCCGTGTATTATTTTTTCGAACTCAATGATTTTCAATGATCTCCTAAGATTTTTAATTGAATATAGCACTATGGCCGAGCAAAAAATCGAAACCGAACCGAAAACGTTAAAAACTGGAAAAAATCGAGTTAAAAAAATTCGAGCCGAAATCGGAACCCAAACTTTTAAAACCAAACTGATTTCACGGATTCGGTTCCGGTTATTGGTTAAAACTAAACCGAAAAAAATCAAACCAAATCGAATATTTAAATAATTAAATAAGCATAATATTTTATCAAATTTTAGACAATTTTAAAATATCTAATATTTAAAAACCGGCCAAAGTGAATTTATTTGGACCTAATATTCAAGCTATTGTGTTAATAACATGCCTTGTAGTTTTGCAGTGTTGTACTTGTACCTGTGATTAGAAGTCTTCATCAATCTGCAGTATCCTGTTTTATCCGGTAAGGCATCTCCAACGATGTTGTTAAAATCGTTATTTAAAATAATTTAAAATAGTGATTATCAAAAAAAATTTACTTCGACCTATAAGATTATTTACTCAATTGGAATTAACTATAATGATTGACTATATTTTAAAAATAGTATGTTACTATTTTAGGTTGTTATAAATAAAATATATTATTTAAATATGATAACATATTATGTGTAATTTAATTACAGGTTATTAGGTTATTAGAGGTTCAACAAATATAGTTAACGTACAGAGATTGACGCACCATTGGAGCGAATATTTTTTACATAATATCTAAAATATATATATTTATGGTATGTTTGACACATTTTTAGCCAAGGGTTCATTCCATTGAAGATACTCTATAAATTTGGTGCAGTTGCTATCAAATTTAAAATCTCATGATATTTCTTATCTTTCAACTAAACATGCTTAAATAACTTAATATTTTTTAAATTTTTATTTCATTCGATTTTGTAATCGAAATCGAGCTGAAAATAACCGAATCAAAATTTTTAAACCGAAATCGAATTCAGATCCGGATCGGAAATTGCGATTTTCAATTTTAGGAACCGAAGATATATGATTGCGATATGATTTTATCTCGAAATCCAAGTCATCCTGAAACTGAGTCGTGCCGGCCCATACTCTCCCCTAGTTACTAGTTACCATCGTATTTTAAAAGAATAAAAAGATTACAAATCGGACGCGTAAGTTTTTCGCTATCAAAAATAGAATTTAATTACAACTTGACTTCTGTTTTCCGGATTTTCTATCCCCCACAAAAATATTATTTTCGAAGAGAAAAGCATTTTTAGAGAATGATAATGTTAGCAATTAAAGAAATTTATACCTTTTGTTATACTAAACTTGTTGTAAAACGTAACTTAATCCCTACTTATGTAACTATTTCCGAAGCAATTAATTATGTAAATTTTGTTAATACTAATATATATTTATATTAATACTGTTATGTCATTAAATCGTCATGAATATTTTATCGAATTATTTCGAGGAAATGGGTCAGATCCATCAAGAAAGAAGAAGGACGAGATCCGGAACACGTCTCCGGAGCCCCGGTCGCGCCCTGTACAGAGCTAGCCCTGGGGACTATTTGCGATGAATATCAATGATGAGAAATTACGACGGTGATTGATGAACTTCTACATGTAGGTTGACAAAGATCATCACAACGGAAGTTTACAACAACCGTAGTAAATGAGGCATGCGACGGTTGCTACGATGACGATACTACGACTACCGCTACAGTAGAAGAAAACAACGAAAAACAAATATTGATGAAGAAGTCTACAAAAGGTGTTTTGCGGCTAAAGGAGAAGAGAATAAAGCTATCAAGAAGTAATGAATGATCTGGGCTCCAAGAAAGTGTCCTCGAACCCTTTAGGGCGCGCCTCGTGCTATATGGCCGCACGGGGTGGCCGCTCCGCAATACGTGATGAATAATTATAAAGGATTAGCAAAGAAGTTGCTCCCACAACTAAAGTGGGAAGTGAATGAGAGATAAGTAATATACAATTGAAGAGGAGGAGCCCCCGGAGGAGGTCTCTCATTCCTAGGGCGCGCTCTAGGCATATGGGGGGCCTCAGACTCCAATCCCTTTCAGGGCGCGCCCTGTGAAGGAAAAAGGGTCTCCGGGAGCTCGTCGTCCCGGAAAATATATTGAAGGCGTCGTTTTGTAATTTTACAGGTTTTCCTCGTATAGGAACGATCCTCAAACACTTAGTGTGTACTTTAGGAGCACTGTCTCTGCATTCGACAGGTTCTCCTCATCGGGAGACTTTGGGATTATCTTATACTTTGCACGTATACTCTTGGGATCACTTATCCTATAGTCTGATGGGTTATCCTCATCGAGGGCAAGGATACGCTTAAGCATTTGTGGTAAGTTATGGCTATACATGCGATTACAACCAACGAAGATAGCGGTAACAGATGGGATATCCACCGGCCGAAGAGTTTTCTTATCCGTGAAGTTCCGAAGTCGTAATCGAGCTTTGGGCCTTTGTGACTAGGCCGCATCGCTGGGCATTCCCTTAAAGTAACGCACTCCGGTAATTTCTCCGATCACCGACTACCGCTGAAGGTCTTGATTCCGGCCGCGAACCTCTAATCTTTCTTAACCAAATTCCTCCGTAAACAAATTGGTGCTAGAAGAAGGGGTTTGAATCAAATCGAATCTTAGGAGGAAAAGATGTCTAACAATGGTGCTCGCAGTAACATTTACAACTCTAAAGGAGATGGACGCAACAAGCAACATGAAAATGTTTATTTCAAGTGACATGATGATAAACGCTTCAAACGGCAAGATGATATACGCTTCAAGCGACATGATGATAAACGCTTCAAACGGCAAGATGATGTACGCTTTAAGTAACATGAGGATGAACGCTTCAAAAGGCAGGATGATGTACATTTTAAGCGACATGAGGATAAATAACCATCGTTATGCTTCAACAACGGTGGTTTATTGGAACATCTCCATCGAATGGAATTTTTTTTAAAGCACTTCAGGAGAAGCTTAGGTCTAAGCGATGGCGGAAAATTCCAACATCAGCCTCGAAGATATCATTCTAAGGAGAAATCAATTGATGATAAACTCAAGGCGGTTCAACCCAATAACTTGAAAATTTGGAAAAATCAAGAAGGATCTTCATCTTCTCGTATAAAAGCCCTCTTGGGTAAGCAGCTAAATGATGGAGATCTAAGGATGTTAACTTTAAAAACATGAATGAACGAAGATCAATATAAGGAAGGTCTCCCTACGCACCAACGTGCTTCCCAAAAAGAGAGAGAAAAACTCTGCGATGAGGAACATGCTCTTTTTGACAAAATCGAAGAAATCTCGATTACGAGCAAGGAAAACCTGTCGAAAAATTGAAAATACTCAAAGAGATTATCAGGAGAAAACTAATCATAACAAAGAATTCAAGAAAACTCGGAGGGGGCTTAGACGTGCCCAAGAATGGAAGGCTAAGCGGAAAACTGATAACCCAAAGCAAAAGATGTTCATGCACCTGACGAGAGATGTCATGTATGCACTTGCATGCTTCTTGAAAAAAAAAGACTTCATGGTGATGATTGCATTAATTACAGGGGTAAAATAACCTATTGAGAGATTGAGGATGTACAAAGGCGTGGGACAAAGGTATGGGAAACCTCGAATCAACGACGATTAAAATAAAGAGACAGAGAGAACAAGGAAGCTCATATTGATTCCTCCCTCGAGTTGGAAAGGCCTGAGCATACTCAAATCTTACAGGACAAAAAAGAGGAGGACGCCAAGATAAGGTAGGTCAATGCTATCTTAGGATGTCCATACCATAGGGAAGACGTTCATAAAGTTACCATTGACCATGGGAAAGAAACATAAGAGTCTCCCCAACCAACAGAAGGAAGGACTAGAGGTGTTAGATTCACAGAGAGATAATCAAATCTTATACGCCATCCTCGTCATCACGTCATAGTAATAAGGGTCAATATTGGAGCGGTGAGTGTTCGTTGAGCATTTGTCAATAATAGAAGTTATGTCAACATTCTTTATTATGACATCTACAAGAGGCTAGGCCTGCGAGACAAGGATATGGATTTGAAAGAAAGCCGCGTTTACGGATTTTGAGGAGAACCAATAAAAATAAAAGGAATAATTAACCTTCTGATAACCATCAGAGAAGAGCCTTTATCAGCTACATAAATCATCTAATTCATGGTTATAGATCAAGAGTCATCGTACAATATTCTCTTTGGATGAACCTTCTTAAGAGAGATGCAGGTAATCACCTATGTCCATCACTTATGCATTAAGCTCCATACAACTTTTGGGATTGGCTACGTACGAGTACGACAAGGAATGCTATGATAGTTCCATCGTTAGATTTCACAAGAAAAGAGATGCTTAACAAAACAAAGGAGTTAACATATTACGTAGTCAGGAAGAGGCGAATGATAAGAGTATAGAAACAAAAGATATGGAGGAAGGGCATAGTGTGTTTGCAATAGAAGAATGCGTAGATAGCAATTCAGTAAAAGATATGGAGTTTCAAAGTGAGACTGAACACACCATGATGGAATTGGAAGATCTAAAAAAACTCACCTTCCCGAAGGAAAGTTCAAGGCGCGTCTTAGGCGCAGCAGAAGAACCCAGACGTGTCCCATGAGTAGTAATGCTCCCGGACGTGCCCCAAGAAGATCAGGAGGGTTTTGACTTTGACTTCGACCCTAGTATGCCACTTGCAATAGAAAGAACGGGTCCGACAGAAGATACAATTGACATCCCGATCTCTTACGAAGAGAATAGTAGAATATTGAAATTTGGATCGCAACTTAAATCTCCCTTGAAGGAAAAGATTGTGGATCTATTAAAGGCTAATTTAGAAGTATTCGCATGGAGCCATGTGTACATAGTGAGGATAAATCCGGAAGTAATGTACCATAACTTGAATATAGACCCCAAAGTGAAAGGTGTGAGACAAAAGCCTTGTCCTTTTAATGGAGATAGGGAGGAAACATGAAAAGAAGAAGTTGATAGACTGTTGAACATGGGATTGATAAAAGATTCTTTTTATCATGATTAGTTAACCAATCCGGTCTTATTGAAGAAGCCTAATGGAAAATGGAAAACTTGTGTCGATTTCACTGATTTTAATAAAGTGTGTCCCAAGGATAACTCTCCATTATTGCACATTGATCAATTAGTGGATGTTATGGCAGAACATGCTCTCCTTAGTTTCATGGACACTTATTCTGGGTATAATCAAATTCCTATGTACGATCCGGATCAGGAGCATACTTCTTTTATTATCGATAGAGGATTGTATTGTTACATCGGAATGCTCTTCGTATTGAATAACGCCGGAGCTACATATCATAGGTTGATTCACATAATGTAACTGGCAAAGTCTTACCGGGAGGATCGTCACATTAAATAGGTTTATTTCAAAATCTTCAGACAAATGCAAGAAATTCTTCAAAGCTATAAAAGGTGCTGGGAAAGACTTTGCGTGGACGGAAGAATGTGATGAAGTATTCAAGAAGATTAAAGAACACTTAAGTTCCCCACCTCTCTTAGCTAAACCAATCGATGGTGAAACTTTGATACTTTACTTGGCCGTCTTGGGGTATTCAGTTAACATTGTGTTGGTTCGAGAAGACAAAGAAAACAACATCCGGTGTACTATATGAGAAAAAGGTTGATTGATGCGGAAACACGCTACACTAACATGGAAAAGTTGGTATATGCCCTTGTACTGGCCGCAAAAAAACTTCGGTCATATTTTTAAGCTCACAAAGTTGAAATAAGAATAGTTTATCTATTGCAGGAAGTCATGCACAAGCCCAAAGCTTCAGGAAGAATGTTGAAGTGGGCTATCGAGTTAGGACACTTGGATTTGGAGTACAAGCCAAGATCGGCCATTAAAGGACAGGCGTTGGTAGATTTCATATTGGAGTTTCATCCTGAAGATTTTGATAGACAGAGTATTAGTCGCAATAGAGAAAAACAATAAAGAACGTCCAGAAAAGGAAGAGATCTCTGAATCTTGGTGGAAATTACAGATTAATGGAGCTATTAATAGCGATGGTGTTGGAGCTGGAGTAGTATTGGAAAGTCCCGAAGGACATCAACTTATGAGTGCCATACACTTCGCATGGAAGGCCACTAACAACGATGCCGAATATGAAGCCTTGAAAAGTGGTTTGAAACTTGGTTTGGAGATGAAGATCGCAAATCTAAATGTTTGAATCAATTAAATGTTAGTTGTACATCAAGTGAATGGAGGATTTCAAGCTAGAGGACCATGGACAAAGATGTATCTAAGATATTCACAAAGCCTCATTTGCAAGTTCAGATAAGTAAGGATTGAACAAATCCCAAGAGGGGAAATAACAACGCATATGCTTTGGAAAAATGCGGCTCTCAAAAGGAAACAACTTTGTTAGGTGTCATTTCTTTGGAAGTCCAGGAGAAACTCGGTGTTCCTCCTGTGAAGGTTATGCAAGTTGATAGTGTTGCCCAGTAAAGTAATTGTTTAAGGGGGATTGGATATAATTACTTAAACTAATCGATTTATCACTGAAGTAAAGTAAGCACAGATGAATCAAATAACAATTTATATTGATCTTTAATAAACTGTTATAAAACTCTCTCAAGAATGATATTCTTAGGAGCAGCTAGGTTATAGAATACTCAAGTTAAGCACACCACCATGTGATAACCTATTCTGTGTTTATATATCACACAACTACAATTAATCTCTATCAATTACAAGATATGTTACAGTATAATTTATCTACTTTCTATACATATCTAAATCAACAACTACGAACATATAAATCAATATATTTTGATTTATCTCGCAGCTCTGACTTATCACTCAAGACATCTTCAACAGATAAGATGATCAATGGATAAATGTTAGAGCTTCAACGGATATTCATATGTAAGTATCAATGGATGACTGAATAGAGTATCAACGGATGATTAACGAAGCTTCAACGGATAATCATATCCTGACTGTTGATCATATCTTGATTGTTAGATAGATCCTGATTCCTGACATAGACAATTTCCAACAATCTCCCCCAATTTATGCTTTGCAGAATACGCATAAATTCTAAAGTATTGTCTAGTGCCAAAAATCAGAGAGACAAAATATAGAGTTCAAGCCATACTTTGTTTCAGAATTTGGTCTTCATATTTCTTGATAAATTCTACAGTAGTCTTTGAACAAAAGATTTAACTCTATCATCAAACTTTTTCAACAATATCTCCTCTAGTCTGATCTTCAAGTTCTTCTCATATCCAAATTTATCTGACAGTTGATAGATAGCAAGCCCTTAAGTGTATGGTCGGAGTTCTTTCAATCATCAGTTCTTCCAGTGAAATATAATAGACTTTAAGACCATCAAGATTCATGGATATATGCCTCTGTGTAAGAACATTCTCAATAACATCTCCTCCTTTCTTCATGTTGACTTCTTGCCCTTTGAAATTTATGTAAGTAGGAATGTATGATCCAAAATATTTTGAACCATTATCCAGTATCCTTTTTCTGATAGTTACAAGAATCAAATTTGACCATTCTCTAGAAACTTCATCTTCAATTTTTAACAAATAATGAATATATTTCAGTTCCTTTGTTGACATAATAAATAGTTCATCAAGTGAGAGAACTTGGACTTGATCATTTTGCAATAAGAGTAAGATTTTCTGCTTTGGTTCAGAACCATCAGGTTTGTCCAGTAGAATCTTCACAGCTTCAAGCCTGTCTAAGTGATTAGTGGCAACATCTTGACCATGACTATCAGCAAGAGTGAAGTTTAATAACTTTAAATTTACCAGTTGAGCTTCATTATGTCCTATCCCAACTCTTGTATAAGGTTCAACCAACTTGAGATTCTTCGCTTGTACAAACCAAGACTTTTTATCACCTATACAGCTAGAACTAGGTAAACCATCCACCCTTATGCCTCCAGGAACAAAAATTATCTCATCATCACAGTTTAGATCAATAACTTTTCTCCATTTGAATTTGTTCATGATCTTTGGAAAGTTTTGTGCTCTCCTTTCTACTCTTTCTCAGCATATTTCTGTATGCTTGATTTTCTCTGTCAACAACAATCCTGATTTTGCATTCCCGAGCCCTTTCTTCTCTGTCAAAAACCACTTATTCTTTCTTGAAGTTTTCAGCATTAAAGCCTTCAACATATGCAGAAAGAATCTGTAGATTTACGAGAAATAGAATTTCTTCTTCTTCAGTCTTAACAAAATCGGAAATTATTATTACTCGGTCAGTATCAGAAACTGAATAAGGATTATCATCTTTGTTGTCAGGTTTTAAACTTGAGGTAGTAGGAGCAGCTTCTCCCTTAAATCCATCCTTGAAGACTTGAGTTGACTGTGTAGTTTAAGTTTGAATTCCAGCTCTAGATTTAACTATCACAGAATCAGAGAACTTCTTTGCTTGCTTATCACCGTCATCATCAGGATTGGTATTTTTCCTCAAAACTGATTCATGTTAACATTTTGTCTTTGATACCATCTCCCCCTTTTTGGCATCTAGACTTTGTAGAAGAGAGAAAATAAAATCCAAATTCAAATTCGTAGCATTTTGACCAGCTTCAAGAGTTGTCAATTTTTCTGACATTTGATCATGTTTAACTTCCATGCTAAACATTCTCTTTATCAAGCCTTTGTGATTGGTTGTACCTTTAATAGTCACAGAAAGGTCAGCAAGCTCTTCTCTAAGACCAACATTATCTTTCTTGAGTGCAAAGATAGAAGAATGCAACCCTTTGAATAGTACTGTAGTGTCCTTGATAGAAGCCTTCATGTCAGGATTAGAAAACAAATGAACAGCATGATCAGCTAGAGTCTGTGTAGATTCCAAAGAAATCTTCACACTCGGTAATCTCCATAAATGATTCCAGTCATGAGTTCTGTGAGCATCAAGAATAGGAGCATGACCAGATGATGAACCAAAGTAGACAATTTAGATGTCTCAATGTCAGCCTTCAAAGAAGCATCATTAGAATTATCATCATCATTAGAATCTCCAAACTCATCATCAGCATCAGAAAATTGCTCGGGAACACCATGAATAGGATCAGGAACTTTTCCTTTGAGCTTTAAATCAGGTATTGACTTAGAAGGCTTATGTTAGGTCCCAATATATTTGTAGAAGGGGGGGGGGGTTGAATACAAACTATACCGTTTAATCGAATTTAGTACGGAATAAAAAATTGAAACAAAATTCAAGTTAAATAAAAATATTATTAAACTTGAAAGGTGTTACAACAACGGTATCGATTACAATGGATTAATCTCAAATTAATTATCACAAATCTAGAATAAATTCGACATGAACTTTTTCTATTTTTACAATAAAAAGAATCAAATGCTAAAAGCAATTTGAGATTAAGTTCTAGGGATTTTGATCCGCTACATAGTTACACGAGAACAAGAGAATGATTTCTAGTGGTTTAGATTTAACTTTAATAACTAGAAATTGATGATCTGAATTCAGCAGATGAAAGATGAAATATTTGCAGCTCTGCTTTTCTTTTATTCTTGAAAATGGTTGACTTCTGTTGTAATGTTAAGAGAGATTGTGTTCTGCTTCAGTTTATTTTATAATTCAATCAACATAATTGAATTGAACTGGCAAGATAATCGGTTGAAACTAGCATGACAATCGGCATGACAATCTCCTAAACTAGCATGACAATCGGCATGACAATCTGTTGAACAAGCATGCCAATCTCCTGAACTAGTAGAACTTTTAGTATGACAATCTGTTGAACTAGTATGACTTTCGGTATGACAATCCAGATTGTCATACCAGTTCAATTGATTGTCATGCTGAATTAATATTGAATATAAATTCAAAAATCAATTCTGAAAATTAATAATATTAATTCAGAATTAATTAATCAATTAATTCAATTAATAAATAAATTAATCTTTGCAGATATAATTTATTTTCTTAATTAAACTATATGACTTAATTAATTAATAAAGAATTAATACTACTCTTCAACAACAACCATTCTTATGAAAATCACTGAAACTTATGAATCAATTCCACCACTTCAATGTTGACACTCGATGTACTATCTGGTTCATGAGTGACTAACTTCCGTGACGTTTCTTCATGTCTTGACTTTGATAATCTTGATTTTCTTCAGATTAAATCCCTGTAATTATCTGATACCCTGACGAGATCTCTGTCACTTGATTAAATCCACAATCTTGATTTATATCACTGAGGCTTGATCAATTTCTTGAACTTCTTCCAGTGAAGTAATTTCTCAAGTCCGTAGATGAACCTTGTTTCTGAATCCTTTGACAGATGTTACTTTGTGAGATCTCTTTGACGGTAGATCCACTATTTACTTGTTACATTCTTATTTGAGTTGAGTTAAATCCTCGAATAAACAAATAGGCTATGACCTATGCCTTTTAATCTCCCCCTATTTGTTTGTTAGACAATAACAACAAATACCTAGAGGATAACTCAACTAACAAATAAGAAAAAGATGTAAACAGAAATGCAAAGTAAATTGCAGAAAAGTTCCGGATTAAATCTAACAATTTCTAGATTCCAAATAGATGTTCCTCTAGACTGAACATATCTTCAAGTAGTTTCATCTTCTTTTGTACAATCACATTTCCTGTTGAGAAGCGCATATCTCTCTTGCTTCCCCCCTATGAGAATCAACTGTTTAAAGTAGATCACCTTCGTTTACCACATCTTCCGTACAATAGGATCTGCAGATAAAAACCAATGGTACTCCCCTTTTGGAAAACAGCTTCTTCCCTTACTAGGAAATCACCTTGTGTTTACCACCTCTCCCGTATAATAGGATCTGTAGTTACAAACAACAATGGTGTAATATAGTGTACATGTGCTTTACCTTTTTCTTCCTCCCTTCTATTTCTCCCCCTTAGTTGAGGAATCCTCCAAACTATTACTTAAGCTTTTATCTCCCCCTTAG
Source organism: Apium graveolens (assembly GCF_009905375.1). Taxonomy (NCBI): domain Eukaryota; kingdom Viridiplantae; phylum Streptophyta; class Magnoliopsida; order Apiales; family Apiaceae; genus Apium; species Apium graveolens. The sequence continues at coordinate 58,465 of NW_027419075.1, forward strand.
AGAAGGAATGTATGCCGTTGTCTGAAGGAGTTCTCATATTCCACTTGGTTGGAAAAGAAATAGCAAGTAGTTTCTCCTTCTTCCTCACTGTGAGTGTGTGATTCTGTTTTAGTGTACCTCACATGTGTTTCACTCTTCTCTCCACTCGTGTTTACACTCATTCTCACAAGTGTATCACTCCTCTCATAGCTCCAAAATTCAGCTGTACCTGTAAGGAAAATCACCTTAGCCATCCTTAAGGAGGTCACAGGTGGTGCAATGGGAGTTCACAAATCCCCATCCTTGTTAAACTCGTCAGATAATCTGAGTCATAATCTACAAGTTGCTAGTTTCCCTTTTAGGGTTCCAGATTTGAATTCTGGGAAGGTAAACAATGATCCAATGAATTTAGCATAAAGATCAAAGTTCCCTTCTAATGTTTGTGAAGACATTTCCTTGTGACTCATCAGGTAATATCTAAATCGTTGTCAACAAGTTGCCGATCTGCGCCTATGTCAGATCCACTATCCGCAGATGCATCCAGGGGATTTAAGCCTGGGGAGGTAGACACTGACCACTGACATATGGCTTTTGGATCAGTATCCTCTCCTAACACCTGTAAAGGCAATTGGTCCATTAAAGAACCTTGAACAATCGAATCTGACCTTAAAATGGTCGAAACTCTTGTTTCCGTCAACTCATCCTTTGTGTGTGTGACATTTCCTTGTACATCAAGAATTGTTTATGTTTGAGGTGGTGACACTACATCGGATGCCATGGCCGACATGCAAATTTCAATAGTGCACTCTGTTGAGAGAATGAATCTAGTAATTGTTTTTATGCCTTTTCAGCCATTACATCTTTTTGAGAAGATGTATGGGGGCTAGCAGTTATCTCGGTTTTAAATACTACTCATCTTTGTAGGAGACAGATCTGCTGGGTTGACTTCAGAACCTTCCTTATGTGGTGCACTAAGGCACTATCTCCCTCACGCTCATTTATACTACATTTTAGTGGTAAGAGAGTGTTGGTTGGTTCTGTTTCTATGTTTGTCTTTACAGTCTGGGATAGATGTTGTGGGTTTTTAACCTCATGATTGTCAATGAAAGAAAGCCATTGGAGACTGAACCTGTATCACTGAACATATGGCAATATAGAGATAAAATGTACTTAAGATCTATAATGAATGAAAATTATACATTTAATCTTTTGAGAGAAATGATGTACAATAGTGATTTCAAAAGATTTTAAATGAAATAAGAAATCACTAATGTTGAAAGAAGTTTGAGTTCAATGATAACATTACTAGCTTGCAAATAGCCATATCCCTCAGTTGAACCTTTGCTGTTATCTCCAAAGGTAACCACTGGGCCAGCTTTCTCGACCACATTTGATAGCAGGGCTCTATCTCCGGTCATATGTCTTGATGATCCACTGTCAAGAATCCACACTACCGGTTTCCACCTATTTACTGCCCTGCACTACAAATGGATTAGACCTTCTTTGGAACCCAAACTTGGTTGGGTCCGGCATACTTGTAGAATTGACCTTTGGCAGGCATAACAACATTCTTAACTTTAATGTTCTCAACTTTCTCAATGACTGGACATTTGACCTTGTAAACAGCCTTAACAAATTTTTGTTTAGGCTTAGGCACAAATGTCTCCTTTCTAGCCTTTATTAAGGCTTAGGCACAAATGTCTCATTTCTAGCCGTAGAAGGACTAGCAGTCTTAGACCTATCATGCTTCCTATTATTCACATGCTGACGAGGAGTAGTCTTATCACTAGAAACATGCTTACCATTAAAATAAGCATACATCAAATTAAAAGCACAAGACATACAATTAGAAACACCACATACTTTATGAGAGGGATTAACAAAAGGAAAATTATGCATGGTAGATATGGCATTTTTGTTATCCAACTCATGTGTGTCTGAGTTAGTCTCAGTTGCTTTCACAACTTTGACTGGAACTTTCGACACACTTGGCTTGGAAACAACCTTCTCATTAGCCCGATCTTTAGCACGTATTTCTTCTTGAATAATAGAGGAGGTCTCATCAAATGGTTCAACAATTGATCCTTTATAGAGGGGTTTATCAACACCCTTAAGCACATGTGGTACTTCCCTACCTTTAGCACAGACATGAGGAGGGGAGTTTATGCCTAATTCTCCAATAGCAGCATTGTAATCATAACCTACTCCAGATGTTTGATTAACAGCTTGCTTACTGTAGAACTCTTTAGCCTTCGAACAAGAATTAAAGTAAGCTTTAACCTTAGTCTCAAGACCGGTGATCTTGTCTTTGAGAGTAGTTTCGAGTTGTCTATAACAGTTAACTCTATTCTCTAGAAAAGATACTTGTTCTTTTAATTTGTCTTGATTAATGTGCATAAGTCTTAATTCATTGACCTCTTTCTCAAGGTCTTTGATCTGTTGACTTAACAGTTCATTATCACGATGAGCACAATCTAATGAACCTTCTAGATGATAAACTAATTCAGCATCAGTAAATTTTACCTCTTTTCTTGACGATGAAGTATTTCCATCAATAGCCATAAGAGCAAGATTCCCTTCTTCTTCATCTTCACTATCAGTATCATCCCAGCTTCTTCCCTTTGCCAGATAAGCCCTTTCAGAGTTACTCTTCTGATTTGAATTATAAGAGTTCTTCCTTACTTGCTTTGGCTTCCTGCATTCTGTGGCAAAGTGTCCCAACTCATTGCCGTTATAACATCTAATGGTGCTCCGATCAACCATCCCTGTTTTGTATCCACCACTACCGGTGTTAGAGGATGAAGATCCACCTGTCTGGAATCCATTGTAGTTGGACTTGTACTTGAACTTGAGATTTCTCTTGAATCTGACATTGGAGAATCTTTCGACAATCTGGGCCATTGACTCATCTTCCAATTGCTCTAGCTCTTCCAAGGAGTAAAAATCATCACCGGATTGATTTGTAGTAGGAGGATCATATTTTGCTACTAACATATTTTCCTCAGCCTTGGAATACTGTACCATTCTCTCTGACTGTTGAGATTGTTGTTGTTGTTGACTTCAGCTACTAGAGCAGTAGATGTGCTGACCATTCTATCTTTCCCGTAGACTTCCTTCCGCTGAATCTGCTCCAACTCATAGGTTTTTAACACACCATAAAGTCTATCCAAAGAAATCTCACTCAGATCTCTAGCTTCTCTTATGGCAGTGATTTTATGTTCAAGATGAGTTGGCAGTGTTAAAAGGAACTTTTTGTTGATCTCCCTGATTGATTAATATTTCCCATTTATGTTCAGGTTGTTGATCAATGCATTGTACCTCTCGAACACTTCAGTAATTCCTTCTCCTGGATTGGATTTAAAATGTTCATACTCAGAGGTTAGGATCTCTAACTTGTTCTCCCTAACTTCCTCTGTACCTTCATTAATCACCTCAATAGTTTCCCAGATGTGTTTAGAATTTTTACAGTTCATTACATGTCTGTTCATCAAGGAATCAAGGGAATCAACTAAAATTAATTGAAGGCTGGCATCCAAGGAGGCTTCTTCCTTTTCAGCAGGAGTGAAATCCTCAGGCTCTTTTGCATAGGTTCTAGCTTTGGTAATTACAACATCATCTTCTATCACCTCTGGTTCGATAACCATCGGAATTTTTGGACCCTTCTTTAACAAGTTCAGATATTTGGGATTTGCAACTTGTAAAAACAAGAGCATCTTCTTCTTCCACATAATGTAATTTTCTTTATCAAATAGTGGAATTTTAACGGTTGCAACTTTTTGTGAAGTCATTAAGAATTTTTGAATAAATAAAAATTCAAGGAGTTGAAAAATCACAAAAGTGTAGGATCTTGATTTGTTCGTTAATCAGAAGGCCCTGATACCAATTGTTAGGTCCCAATATGTTTGTAAAAGGGGGGGGGTTGAATATAAACTATACCGTTTAATCGAATTTAGTGCGGAATAAAAAATTGAAACAAAATTCAAGTTAAATAAAAATATTATTAAACTTGAAAGGTGTTACAATAACGGTATCGATTACAAGAGATTAATATCAAATTAATTATCACAAATCTAGAATAAATTTGACATGAACTTTTTCTATTTTTGCAATAAAAAGAATCAAATGCTAAAAGCAATTTGAGATTAAGTTCTAGGGATTTTGATCCGCTAGATAGTTACCCAAGAACAAGATAATGATTTCTAGTGGTTTAAATTTAACTTTAATAACTAGAAATTGATGATCTGAATTCAGCAGATGAAAGATGAAATATTTGCAGCTCTGCTTTTCTTTTGTTCTTGAAAATGGTTGACTTCTGTTGTAATGTTAAGGGAGATTGTGTTCTGCTTCGTTTCTTTTATAATTCAATCAACATAATTGAATTGAACTGGCAAGATAATCGGTTGAACTAGCATGACAATCGGCATGACAATCTCCTGAACTAGCATGATAATCGGCATGACAATCTGTTGAACTAACATGACAATCTCCTAAACTAGTAGAACTTTCGGTATGACAATCTGTTGAACTAGTATGACTTTCGGTATGACAATCCATATTGTCATACCAGTTCAATTGATTGTCATGCTGAATTAATATTGAATATAAATTCAAAAATCAATTCTGAAAATTCATAATATTAATTCAGAATTAATTAATCAATTAATTCAATTAATAAATAAATTAATCTTTGCAGATATAATTTATTTTCTTAATTAAACTATATGACTTAATTAATTAATAAAGAATTAATACTACTCTTCAACAACAACCATTCTTCTGAAAATCACTGAAACTTATGAATCAATTCCACCACTTCAATGTTGACACTCGATGTACTGTCTGGTTCATGAGTGACTAACTTCCGTGACGTTTCTTCATGTCTTGACTTTGATAATCTTGATTTTCTTCAGATTAAATCCCTGTAATTATCTGATACCCTGACGAGATCTCTGTCACTTGATTAAATCCACAATCTTGATTTATATCACCGAGGCTTCATCAATTTCTTGAACTTCTTCCAGTGAAGTAATTCCTCAAGTCTGTAGATGAACTTTGTTTCTGAATCCTTTGACAGATGTTACTTTGTGAGATCTCTTTGACGGTAGATCCACTATTTACTTGTTACATTCTTATTTGAGTTGAGTTAAATCCTCGAATAAACAAATAGGCTATGACATATGCCTTTCAGCTTAGTTACCTGTGATGAACCTGATATAAGAGAACCAAAACCTAAATATCTCTTTTCTATTAAAATGATCTTATCACTTTTCACACATATATTACTTTTAATAGTAATATTTTTCTCATTTTTGTCACTCTTATCTACCTCTCCTTTTGCCTGTACAGGAGATTGCCTCTCAATAATTCTATTTTTCTCTTCATCTTTTCTCACAATCTCGCTAGAAAGGCTCAACGCACTAGGAAAAGAAGAAATAAGAGGTGCCAAAAAGGAGTGGTCTGTAATCATATAAATAGAGGTATCCCTAGTAAAAGGTCTATTGATAATCATCCTAGCAGATAAAGTAGAGGTAGACATAATTGTACCTTGAGTGTTAGAAGCCATAGGTATTGCTTTGAATGGTTGTACCAAGATGGCTCCAGTGCTGTCATTAGTAGTTATTAGTACATTAGGATTTGTAGATTCAGGAATAGCTTCATTAGGAATTGATCTTGAGTCAGGAATTTGCTGCTTGTGAAGAGTTGACCCCATATCAGGATCTATTTCTGCAACAGTACTTTGATTTGTTGGTTCTTGTGGGATTTGGGGTGTAGAAGCTTCATCAATTATTTGAATTGAAGGTTCTTATGTGCTTTCATCAAAGATGGGATCATTGATGTAATAATCCAGTTGAGCAATGTGCATCTGATGAGTTTCCCTTTCCTGTACTGTATTCTAAATATCAGAATCCACAAAAATTTGACTCCCTTGAGTAATATCAGGAATAATCTGTTGATTTTTAATGCTTGCACCTACACCTTAAGTAGGTGGTTCTTGTGTAGCAGGGGCATTAACAATTGCATCTTCACATTGAGAAGATGGTTCTTGTGTACTATACCCCTTTTGTGGAGACTACTACTTTGACTGCTCTCTGACAGATACGGTGGTGTCTGCAACCTTTCTTTCATCTTTGTCAGGATTTGACTGTGCTGGATTAGGAACTGATGAAGACTTGTCAGGATTTGCAGTTTCCTGACCAAGAGCAACTTGAACTTAAACTTCTAAACCAGCTTTATATTGCTTAGCCTGATCATTGCCACCTGCTTTAACTAGCCTTCTTTTCTTTTGCACAGGACTAGCTGCTACAATCTCAGTTCTTTCTTCCTCTGAAATACCAGTAAACTCCACTAGTTTAACAGGAAGCTTAAAAATAACTGGTCCATCACTATCAATATCAGTAGCTGATGGCTCCTCTACCAGCTTAACACAAGCTGTAGTCTTTCTTTTCTTTCCACCTATTTTCTCCTTGATGCTTGTTAGTGCTGGTATATTTTTATTGCTTCCTCCACCTTATTTCTCCAGTGTTTTAGGTGAGAGTGAACCAACCTTTGAACCTGATTATTTCGGAGACACATCAGTCCTAGCTATTGGTTTTGATTTTACAACTGATTCCTTTTGAGAAGAATCAAAGGTGATATGGTATTTAGATTTGGTGCGTGAAGAAGAGACAATTGGGTTAGAAACTGAGTGGGATGTGCCCTATTCCAAATTGTATATGTCTGAGTATTTGTGAGACATTTTGTTAGACAAAAATACCAACATTTCCTTTGGTAATTTGGTACTTCTTCTGAAACTGTCTTTCATTTTTTCTAAATCAATCAGAGACTTGAAATTGATTTGGAATATCATCAACAATTCATCTTTCTCAAAAATTTCATCAGACAAAAGATATGTAAAAATTAATTGCAAAAACATAGTGTAGCCTACACCACAGCTTTATCACTAAGTCTAGCTATCAGGAATTGCATAATAGTGTTACCATAATTAAAAACATAACCATATAATAATGAATAACCTATCTGCAGTGAAGATAATGGAAGGGCATCAAAGATAGATACCTTATTCAGGAAAGCTCTGCTTATATAATCAAACTAAAAGTTCCATTCTTTTCTTAGCTTAGTCCTGAACATCTCCGTGGCCTTAGTGAACTCAGTACTATGGCCAATCTCTTTGACCCATTCAAAGAGAGTTGCATTGGGAGTCACAATCGGTGTCCTACCATTTAGCGCAGGCAATTTCAGAGATTTCTCAACTACATTCGTATTGATCTCATATTCCTTATTTTTATAAGTGAACAGAATGACCCCTTTCTCAGCATCAACAGTTGAACTTTCCCAAATCTGCATAATCTGTTTAAACCAAATTCTAGATGGAGCAATGAGAGCATACCCAATATCACTTTGAGCTAAAAAGTCCTGAATTGTTAGGTCACACACACTGTAGAAGGGGGTTGAATACAGTGTATAATAAAATCAAATCGAATTAAGAAAACAAGTATGTAACAAAGAATAATCTTATTAATAAAACAATATTGCAATGGAACCGTTCTCTCTCAGTGATGAACAAATATCACGAGAGCTGCTAGGGTTACAATGAATAATATTCTCGATAATGATAACACTTCTAGTGTAAACCCTATGCCGTGTTTATATACTGAAGGGTTTTTAGCACATAAACGCAGCGAAAACGTAAATTTAAATCTTAAAAAAACCGAAACCTTCCGCAGGATCCATGCAAAAAATAATATTTAATTCGTAGTTCAGTATGTTTACCTTAAGAAGCTTTACGTTAATGGAAAGATGGAGGTCTTTAATGGCGATCCAAAAATGATGAACGGAGATCCTTAGCAGCTGCTCCTCAAGTGTGAAGCACTCCACCGGTATCCACCAAGAAAACAATGTAATGAAGGAGGAGGAGATGGAGAGAATTAGGGTTTTGTAAATATTTTTGGTTGAGGCAAAAATAGGGTCTATAATAGTATATTTATAGGCAAAATTTTCAGGTGAAAATTTTCCCATAAAATATTATTATTATTAACCCTTTATTATTCTCACTAATAATTAAAACACCTTTTAATTATTAATCCTTTTTCTAAACACTTTAGAAATAATTCTCTCACTTGATTTAATTTCCAAAAATTAAATTCTTAATTAATAATATTAAGAACTTTTTTTTAATTAATTTATAATCAATTAAATCTCATTTAATCAATTATTAAATTTGCCAATTAATTATTTATTTCATAAATAAATAATTATCAGCCATTATTAATTAATTTCTCCACCATTAAATCATTCTCTTTTATGGTGTGACCCTGTAGGTTCAATATTAAGCCGGTAGTAGAAATAAATAATAATAAAACTATTTTATCATTATTTATATAAATTCTCTAATTCATTAAATATGATTAATTAATTAATCATATTTATTCTACATCGTGAGGGATACTTCTCAGCATATGGCGACTATCCGGATAATACAAATTCACTGCTTAGAATACCAAGAACCTATTCAGTGAGTAGTTACCGTACAATTAATTCCTTCTATCCTGCAATGTCACGATTAAATACAAGGCATGGAACTTGTGTCAAGCCTATCTTATTTAATCACTTGCTTTCCCATTCACTATGCTAAGTTCTATTTAATGTAAATTAGAAACTCCTTTCTAATTTCATTCACTCTGGCCAGAGATTCCTGAACTAACATAAGTGGATCAGCATTGAACATTCTCTTCCTACACTGGAAGGGGTAGATCCTTTATTGATCATACACTATCTTCGTGTACAAATTCCTATACCCAGTAGAGCCCTTATAATTGTCCCTTGAGACTAAGAACTAAACCAAAGCATAGTTCAGTGTACACAAGATGACTATGATGACCTCAAGTCTAAGGATACTTGTACAACTATCACTATGTGAACAACTGCTGACACGTGAGTGAACTCCATCAGTTGTTCAGCTATGTGAATCATGTTCAGTGAACTTATTCTATAATAAGCACCTACATACTAGCTATAGTGTCACCACACAAATGTCTATGAGAACAGACATCCTTCATAATGAAGCAAACATAGTATGTACCGATCTTTGCGGATTATTAATTACCAGTTAGTATTCCTATGACCAGGAACTATTTAATTTTAGAGTTATCATCTTTTAGGTCTCATTATTATGATCTCATCACAATCCATAAAAGGCTTTACTCTAAACTGTGGTATATCTTATTTAAACATTTAAATAGATAGAGCCATCAATAAAAACAAAACAAGTCTTTTATTAATATCAATGAAATCAAAATAGATTACATAAAAGTTATTCCTAAATCCTCATACATGATTGGACTTAGGACATATCTCTTTCAATCTCCCACTTGTACTAAAGCCAATCACTCTGCTATCTAATACCCATCTTGTCTTTATGACGATCAAAATGACTCTGAGAAAGTGGCTTTGTGAGTGGGTCTGCTACGTTGTTATGTGTGTCAACTCTCTCGACATTGACATCTCCTCTAATTTCAACTCAGATTCACCACCAAAAACAAGAAAAATGTCCTGAGTCCTTCGCAAGTACTTAAGGATGTTTTCACTGCTTTCCAGTGGTCTTCACCTGGATTGGACTGATATCTGCTCATCACACTAATTGAATAAGCAACATCAGGCCTTGTACACAACATCACGTACATGATAGATCCTATTGCTGAAGCATAAGGAATCTTACTCATACGCTCTCTTTCCTCAGGTGTCTTAGGAGACATTTTTCAGAAAGGGACACTCCATGGCTCATCGGTATGATACCTCTTTTGGAGTTTTCCATGCTGAACCTTTTAAGCACTTTCTGGATGTATGTACCCTGGGTAACACCTATCATTCTTCTAGATCTATCTCTATAGATCTTCATACCGAGAATGTAGGATGCTTCTCCCAAGTCCTTCATGGTGAAGTTCTTTGATAGCCATACTTTGACTAATTGTAGCATTGGTATATCATTTACTATAAGAAGTATGTCATCCACATACAATACAAGAAATGTTACCGCGCTCCCACTAACATTCTTGTAGACACATGGTTAATCTATGTTTTTGATAAAACCAAACTCTTTGATTATCTCATCAAAACGGATGTTCCATCTACGAGAAGCTTGCCTTAAACCATATATGGTTCGCAGCAGCTTACACACTAGGTGTTCATTTCCCTTGGAAAGAAAACCCTCTGGCTGCTCATATACACTTCCTCCTCAAGTTCCCCATTGAGGAAGGCCGTTTTCACGTTCATTTGCCAGATCTCATAGTCGTAGTAAGCAGCAATCGCAAGCAAAATCCGAATTGATTTTAACAGGCCTACAGGCGAAAAAGTTTCATCAAAGTCAATCCCTTGCCTTTGTTTGAATCCTTTTGCCATGAGCCTGGCCTTATAGGTCTCCACCTGGCCATCTGCTCTAATCTTTCTTTTGTATACCCAGTTGCACCCAATAGGCTTAACACCTTCAGGCGCCTCAACCAGAGTCCATACTTGGTTGGTATACATAGATTCCATTTCGGATTTTATGGCAGTATGCCATTTCTCTGAGTCAACACTACTCATAGCCTCATTATAGGTCACAGGTTCATCATTATCAATGATTGACAACTCATTGTCATTCTTTATGAGAAGCCCATAATACCTCTCAGGTTGGCGAGACACTCTCCCTGTCCTACGAATGGGTTTTTCCACAGAAGGTTGTTCAGTCTGAATAAGTGTTTCCACTTGATCCGTAGTAGTTTGTGCTTCTTGAACTTCATCAAGTTCAATTTTGCTCCTACTGTTTCCTTCAAGGATAAACTCCTTTTCCAAGAAGGTAGCATGTCTGGAGACAAACACCCGATGATCGGTGTAAAAGTAATACCCCAAAGTCTCTTTAGGATATCCCACAAAATTACATTTTATGGATCGAGATTCCAGCTTATCTGGGTCAACTTTCTTGACATAAGCTGGACATCCCCAAATCTTAACGTGTTTAAGACTCAGTTTCCTTTCTTTCCATATCTCATATGGTGTTTGAGGAACAGATTTGGAAGGCACCTTATTCAGTAAATATGCTGAGGTTTCCAATGCATAACCCCATAGGAATACTGGAAGATTCGCATAGCTCATCATGGACCGAACCATGTCTAACAAAGTTCAATTTCTCCTTTTAGATACCCCATTTAACTGTGGAGTATATGGAGGAGTCCACTGGGAGACTATACCATTTTCTTTGAGATAATCTAGAAACTCTCCATTCAAGTATTCACCACCTCGATCTGATCGAAGAGTTATAATACTATGTTTGGTTTATTTCTCCACTTCATGTTTATATTCTTTGAACTTTTCAAAGGCTTCCGACTTGTGTTCCGTCAAATACACATATCCGAATCTAGATCTATCATCTATGAAAGTAATGAAGTACAAAAATCCACCCATGGCTTGCGTAGACATTGGTCCACATACATCTGTGTGTACCAATCCTAGCAAATCTGCAGCTCTCTCTCCATGTCCACTAAATGGAGATTTGGTCATTTTACCCAATAGACAAGACTCGCATGTAGGATATGATTCAAAATCAAAGGGGTCAAGTAACCCTTCCTTATGCAATGTCCGCAGTCTATTTTCACTTATATGACCTAGCCTACAGTGCCATAAATAGGTCAGATTTTCATCATCTCGTTTTCTTTTATTAGTTTGTTCAATCTGAAGTAAATCATGCTCTACGTCACATACATACAGACCATTATTTAAAACAGATTACGTAAAAGTTATTCCTAAATCCTCATACATGATTGGACTTAGGACATATCTCTTTCATATACCACACAGTTACAGGATAATCTCTAATTGATATCGAATATAATTCTGCATCCTAACATATATTAATTAGTTATCTTTTCCTGCAAGTCTTCTATTCTTCATAGAATTCTTCTCCATGCATATCTCTTCTTATTTTAGTCTTGATCTTCTTTCCCTTCAAGAAGCCGCCTTTCTTATCTGAAAGTCTTCTTAAGTCCTGATATTATCTTCTGATGAATATCTTCTGATATCTTAAGTTCTGATAACTTAAGTTCTGATATCTTAAGTTCTGACTTTAGTATAAGTACTGATTTCCAGTTAAGTCCTGATTTGTCCTGTTAGTCAAGATCTGAAAACTAAACACAAATCATTATTAGGCATGACATCACAAATATATCTAACATGAATCATTCGAAAATTATCAGGAATATCAATTTCATGCAAAGGGGCTTTAAAGTTTGTAGAAGGAAAATTCTTGTGATTAAACACATACCTAACAACAGCAAAAGTAGAGACATAATCAATTGCATCCATTTGAAAATTAGGATTTGAGATGAAAAACTCTGTTTCGAAAATTTGCAATGAGAGGGAAAGTTGAGCAATTTGTGTATATTGTGGGTATAATATGAATATGAAAGTTTATTTGTCATGTAATGACAGTATCAGTAAAAGACAGTAAAATAATAATACACATGGAAAGTTATAAGTGGATGGCATTATTAGTGGCATAGACAATGTGTAATTTTAGCTAATCATGCACGACTTTTAAGGAGCAAATATGTGTTACTGCACCTAAAATTAGTAATGAAATTGCCATAATTAACCAAATTTATAATTACCCACAAAAATAATTCTCAGATATACTTAATTAAATCAAGTATTAATCAGGTAAAATAATTGAACAAGATCATAAAATACTCACAACGAGTATCAGGACTTGATTACATCATCAGGATTTGATTCATCAGGAGCTGATGTACTTTGTCAGGATTTGACTTACAGTTAGGATCCAATAAATCATTTTTTTCATAGATGTACATTCCAAGCTCAAGAATTAATTTTCCAAAAGTTGCTTCTGGTAGTGGCTTGGTGAAGATACCAGCTACTTGTTGATCAGTAGGAACAAAGTGAAGCTCAATTATTCCTTCCATGACATGCTCCCTTAGAAAATGATATCTAATACTGATATGTTTTATGAGTGAATGTTGCATTGGTTTACCTGTCATAGCAATGGCACTTTGATTATCACAATAGATAGGAATCTTTGAGTAAGACAATCCATAATCCAATAATAGCTGGTTTCTCATCCAAAGAATCTGAGCACAACATCTGCCAGCGGCAATATATTCAGCTTCGACTGTAGATGTAGATATTTATTTCTATTTCTTGCTTTTCCAAGTAACCAATCTACCACCCAAATACTTACATCCACATAAGGTACTCTTTCTGTCAAATTTGCATCCTGCAAAATCTGCATCAGAATAGCCAACTAGACTGAAATCTAATTCTCTTATATACCATAAGCCAAGAGATTGAGTCCCTTTCAAGTATCTCATAATGCTATTCACAGCAACCAAATGAGGTTTCTTAGGCTTGGCCTGAAATCTTGCACACAAACAGGTTGCATACATAATATCTGGTCTACCTGTGACACACTCCAAACCCAGGTCAGAAGTTTGGGGTTCACAACACACATACATTATATAAACCTGCTTATGAAAGTAATAATATGGAATGACCCTACTTACCATAATCCACGGATCACAACATGTTAAAGTATGAAAACAAGCCACAACCTTAACTTTTATTACATCATACCAAATCCCAACTAGTTTAAGTTACAACTGATAGTGAAATTATTCTTACAATCTTGCATAACTCAACTATAATATAAAGCTCCTGCTAGTTCAATCCAACTCAACCTGAAATCTTAGCTTGCATACTAGACTGTGAATCCTTGTTACCAACAACTCCCTTTTAAACTATAAAATCATATAAGAGATTCGCAAGAGTGAGCTAACTAGCTCAGCAAGTCATAATAGCAATAACTGAGGTTAAATAACGATCAATTGAAATGATTCAGAGGAATCATGTTTCTTGTTAAACAAACATTAGAATTGGATATTTCATTTTAAATTTTAAAACCAAGGTTAGGTTGTTGATCAGTCACACACTAACCCCTAGCAAGGCACAGAGCTCTGTTCTATAAACTGGATCCAAGGCACACATTGGCCTAATTCGACCACGAATCTGGTCTGACCACAAATCTGGTCCACATAAAGAAAACTATCCATAAAACAATTCAATATGATAAACATTGCAATTCAATAAAACTGAATCATAATTAATATTGATAAAACCTATGCTTCACAGCAAAATTCAATTCATGAGTATCACCAGGGTGTATCAAAGTATGTATGAAGAATGACTTCAAGTTTGTAAAAGAATCAGATAATAGAGGAACAATGGTTTAATGGTTATATAGAGTTTAGTTCTTTTGATGTGACAAGGTTTTTGTAGAACATAAAAGTCTTTGTATGTTCACGCAATTCTGCTCCAGTGTTCGGTGTATGATGTATATGTATTTGTGGAGTAGTATCGTATTTGTATGGTTTAGAAAATATTTGCAATATATCACAAGAAAGGTTCAGGAGTACTTGCCTCATCATAAATGATTCCAACTTCACTTGTACTTTTTTAATGATTTTATTCAATAACCACTTGTCTACTTTTTCTATGTCTCGCTTCTATTCACTGATCACTTGCTTTCTTTTCTACGCATCGATTCTATTTTCTGATTACCTGATTTCTTTTTCTACGCCTTGCAAACTCTGCTAGGCATCATAAGTATCTATCAATATTCAATTTCATATTATTCTAATCGTCATATAGACGTCATAAGCTTTTCTCTACCCTTCCTTTCGTCCAAATCCGATTTATGGATTGAAAGTTATGACTAAAACAATCATACAATAGACACTTAGGCATATATCACATTAATTAGACAACACATAGCACATAGAACGCAAGGTATTCAATAAAAATAATTTTTCAAAGAAGATTGGGGTTAAAATGATTTTCCAGGTATTTATTATGAATTTTTAAACATTTTTCGGATTTAAAACGGGTATTAGAATCATTTTATAAATTATAACAGGGTTCAAATACCCGAATCTGACTTTAAATTCATTTAATAATAATTATCAAGCTTTTAAAATAATTTAAAATAATATTTTAAAGCTCGAAACTATTTTTAGGAATTTTTAAATCAAAAGAAATAATTAAATCTAATTTAATAATTAATTAAATTTTATTAATAACTAATTAAATTAATCAATCAATATTTAAATTAATTGACTAATTAAATAATTAATTATCAACTACAATTAATTAATTAAATAATTTAGATTTATTTTCAAATTAAAAAATAATTTTCAGAATAATAAATATTAACTTTTAGAATTTAAAATGAATTTTTAGAAATAATATAGAATTTTAAGTTAATTTTTAAATAAAAATATGCAAAAACATATTTCAGGATTAAAAATAGGAATTTTGAAGATCAAAACCGGGTCAAACGGGTCAGCTAAACGGGTCACGAAGAACCCGTTCAACCCGCCGCCCCTTTTTCAGAATCCGGCGAACGGATTGTTTTCCGGCGAGCCAGATTCGCAGCAAAACACGAATCATTTGATAAAATTTCTTATGTCAATTGATTCCTAATGAAAATAGCAACTCCAGACGGTGCTTCGTTTTCGTTAATAACCCCAGGGCGACGTTTTCTGGCGAGTGTCGCCATTAAAGCCGGCGAGGAGCTCGAAATTTCCGGCCATCCAATTCGGGCTTCCAACACAGAAACTTTATACATGAATCGAATCATTTTAAAACGATCTATTCACCGGTATCGCGCAATCAAACCCAGATTAACTGAATCAAAAGTTCCTAAATTTAATTAATAACATTCAAAATCCTAAAAAACACTAATTTTATTAATCCAAAAATCAAACACAATTTTCTACATGTTTCTGAACTCCAAATTCAACGTATAATATACCAAAATGATCAGGACAAAATTATCTACAATATACAATCATCAAATCACACAAACAACATCAAAATCAAAAATTCATTTTTTATTCATAATCAAATTCGAATTTAATAAAATAAATTGAAAATTACTTGATATTTCTGAAGTGGTATGAATTGTAAAACTTGATTGTACTCGTCAAGATCTTAGATTCGACTACTTGCACGCCCAAATTGGAGTTCGATAACGCCTTCGAATCTTCGTTTGATTATGAAGAACACGATGAATTTTAGGGTTTTTCTCTGGAAATTATATAATTTTACTGTTTGCAAATGATTATTTGTACAAAATAAATTACTGTATTGGCTATTTATATATACGGAATATTGGTATCCCATTGGATCATATCGAATATAAAATATAATGTTTATTTAATAAAACAGATCCAAATCGGTACCGGTTTTAGGATAATTATCCAAAACTATACATTTTGTAAATACAGACTTAGTCTCAGCGCTTTGGTTACACGAATTACGAGAAGATAATAAAATAGTTTAATCAAAATATCTCGTTTCTTGAAAGTACGTGTTTTATCGATTTACCGAAATGATAACTGTATTGAAATTTTTGCACCGGGACCCGCACAGGGAAAACCGTACCCTAGATCGAAAAAGTCAAAACATGGAAAATGCTCGGAATATTGCAATTAGGTTAGGAAAGAGTTTTCCAGAGACTTCCGGGTTGTAAAAATGTAAAAACGGTTGAAGTCGTTGGTTCCCGATTATACAAAATAGTTTATAAATACTCGGAAAAATAATTTATTAAATCCATAAATTATTTATAAAATCATATAACAACATAAAAATTAATAAAAAATACCAAAATTATCTATACTTTATTTTGGACATATAAAATTAAAATACTCAAATTTTATCATATTTAAACATCCCTACTCAATTACCAATCAACAGATAATTCACCAAAATTCACATAATAAACACAAAATATTTATTTATTGATAAAAATAATTACACGTCATATCCCGGATATTACATCCTTCCCCCTTAAAAGGATTCTGTCCCAGAATCACTTAAGCAATAACTAAGGGTACTAGTTCACGTATATCACTTTTTAAGCCATAGGTTGACTTTTCATCCCTTGGTTTTCTCCACAATACTCTTACTAACTTTATAACTTTCTTCCTTAACATTTTCTCTCTCTCTTTTCTATGATCTCTATTGGATTCTCAACATACGACAACTCTTCCTGAAGTTCTATCGGCTCATATTCTATCGCATGTCTAGAATTCTGGATTATACTTTTTAAACATTGTCACATAAAAAACATTATAAATATGTTCTATATGCATCGGTAACGCTAGTTCGTATGCTACCTTACCGACATATTTCAAAATTTCAAAAGGTCCAACGCATCTATGACTCAGCTTTCCTTTCTTTCTAAATCTAGTCAATCCTTTCCACGGTGACACTTTCAACAATACTAAATCTCCGTCTTCAAATTTCATATTCTTTCTTAATTGATCTATATATTTTCTCTGGCGGTCTTGGGCTGCAATTAAACTTTTCTGAATAACTTCAATAATTTCTTTTGTTTGTTGCACCAATTCAGGTCCAAGTATCTTGCGTTCTCCTACTTCATCCCAATATACTAGTGATCGACATTTACGCCCATAAAGAGCTTCGTAGGGTGGCATCCCAATGCTGGCATGATAACTGTTGTTGTAAGCAAATTCTACTAAGGGTAAATGCTCGTCCCAACTTGCTTTGAAATCAATAGCACAAACACGCAACATGTCCTCAATTGTCTGAATTGTTCTTTCGCTTTGGACATCAGTCTGTGGATGGTAAGCTGTACTCATATTTAATCTGGTTCCCAAACATTCTTGAAAACTTCTCCAAAATCTTGAATTAAATCTTGGATCTCGATCGGATACGATAGACACATGAACTCCATGACGAACTACTATCTCTTTCAGATACATGTGAACCAACTTGTCCAATGAAAACCTTTCATTAATAGGCAGAAAATGAGATGATTTAGTAAGTCATTCCAATATAACCTAAATGGCATCGTGGTTCACTTTTGTCCATGGTAATCTGACTATAAAGTCCATAACAATATGCTCCCATTTCCATTTTAGAATCTCTAATGGTTGCAATAGTCCACTTGGTCTCTGGTGCTCTGCCTTGACCCTATGACACGTATAACATTTGTTAACCCATTCCGCAATTTCTCTTTTCCTATTTGGACACCAATAATTTTCCTTTAAATCTCTGTACATTTTGGTACTCCTTGGGTGGATTGAATAACTTGAATTGTGAGTTTCCTGTAAAATTTCATTCTTTAACTGTGTCACTGGTGGAATCCAAATTTTGCAAGAGCATCTGAGAATACCTTGATCATCTTTTTGAGTACATAACTCTTCTCCTACCAAATGATTGATATCCTGATCCATTACTTCCTCTTGGCACTTCTTTATCTTCTCTAGCAATTCTGGCTGAAAAGTCATACTATACATTTTACTTCATTAGGCTTGCAAACTCTGATCTTCAATTCTAATTTCTGAAATTCCTTGTATAACTCTTCTGGTACTGTCAACAGGTTTAATTTCGCTTTTCGGCTTAACACGTCTGCCACAACATTTGCTTTACCCGGGTTATAGTTAATCATACAGTCGTAGTCCTTGATCCACTCCAACCATCTTCTCTGTCTCATGTTGAGTTCCTTTTGCGTGAATATGTATTTTAAACTTTTATGATCCATATAAATCTCACATTTTTCTCCATATAAATAATGTCTCCAAATCTTCAAAGCGAATACTATGGCTGCTAGCTCTAAATCATGAGTAGGATACTTCTGCTCATGAGGTTTCAGTTGTCTCGATGCATATGCAATAACCTTATCATTTTGTGTTAGGTAACGTATACAACACAGAGGGTTGAATATATTTTAAACAATTTTAATGGGTTTTTGAACTGTTATGAATCGTAAACAAAGTAATCCGTCTTGTAGACATAATATGCTTTAACAGGAAGAATAAAATATGCACATGAACATACTATCTTTTAAAACTCACTTAATTTATATAAAAATCAAGCTAGTGTTTTGCTACAAATTTCTGGATGCTTGATTTGTTAAGAGTTCAGCTTCTCTCTTGAGAGTTATAAGAATTTTAGATCTATTTCTTACATCCGAAATAAGGCATCCATTGTTTACTTTATAGAACAGTAAACACTGGTTTTACACAGCATGCAATAGCATGTACTAAACTCTACTTTAAGTTAACTAAAACTTTCTATTTCTGGCTTAATGTACTTTGCAAATCGTGCATGTCTGTGACTTCTACTTTGCCAGTTAATCTTGGCCTTTGTTCTTCTACTCTTCAAGCTGCTTTTTGTAGACTCTTCAAATCAGTGATTGATTTCTTTATTGATTGATAATCTTGGATATTTAACTGGTCTCCACTTTGTACTTTGAGTTTTACCTCGAGATCTCCAGTTTATTATATAGAGAACTCAACATCTCGATAAGTATAATGGCTTATCGAGATCTCTTAGTACTCTATAGTTGATTTGAATTATCGAAGTCTCTGAGTTCTCTATAAGAGAATTTGGCTTGTTGGGGTCTCTGAGTTCTCGAGTATGATCTTGAATTATCGAGATCTCTGAGTCCTCGAATGAACTTGACTTATCGAGGTCTCCATTTCTTTGCATGTAGAATTAACTTATCGATTTCTCTGAGTTCTCTAGCGATATTTTGACTTGTCGATATCTCAGAGTTCTCTAGTAAAGAAATGGCTTGTCGATATCTTCAATCTTCCTGTCTTCAACTTGGCTTGTTGATATCTCTGAGACTTCTCTATAAGCTTTTCTTGACTTCTCGATAAGTCATTCTGGATTTGTCGAATGACTTCTCTATAACACTTAATTCGTGACTTGTAGATTTCTTGACTTAAAATGTTTTTCCCAAAACAGATTTCTTCAATTCCAAGTTTCTTCACACTTTCTCTGAGGCATGATCTTCATGATCTTCTTCCAGGGTTTATTCTTAGGCTTGAGACTGTTTACAGAAAAATACTCCAGTCTAATCTATTTCATTTATACAGACTTAAGTGTTACAATACAAAATGCAAACTTAGATTATCATACAACTTACTTAGGGCTGTCAATTTGACTTAGTCTTGTTATAGTACAGGCATGTCTTGCACAACAATCTTCCCCAATTTGTAAGAAAATTGCTTATCACAAATTCATGCCTGTTAACAAGACTAACCCCAAGCTACAATGGACAAATAAACTTTACATACAAATTGACACAAATATAACATTCATACATTAGGTGATTTCTTGAGTTTAACAGATACACACATCAGACAAATATCTCATATCATGTTTCTTCTCTAATGAGGTCCTTTAAATTTACAAGTATTTCCAGTTCCTCAATGATTGGTGTCCCTCTTAAAACTTCCACAAGTTTGAGTTTATCATGTAATGAATAGCTACTCAGTAAATCAATCCTAAATCATGAGAATGTGCCAGCTTTGACATTTAGAAATTTTTCATCCTTGGTAACTCTGCTCATCCCTTTTGCCTTAAGATCTTCAGATTTTTGAATGTATATTTCTACCTCCTCGTGATACTTTCTCTTCCTCTCCTCACTTTCAGCCTTGTTTCTTTCTCTTCTTTCTTCCCTTTCTACCAACCATTCAGCCAAAACAGATCTCCATGCCTTAGTTGCAGTATCCTTATCATTCAGTAAAATTATCACTCTCTTGATTTCTGTGGGTGAAAAGTTGTCCATTAAGTTGATGCCAAGAAATGTGAAGGACCCATCCTGATAGTAGATTCTTACTTCCCTTAGTGTTACAATCCAAACTCTGATCATTTCCTCAGCTAATTATTGAAAGTAGTCTTCATCTGAGTTGCACCAGTTTAGAGGTAGAAAATCACTTTGATTATAACAATTCCAGATGGCCCTTTCAGTAACTTGCATTATCTTAGGTTTTCTCCCAACAGACTTGTAGTGAATTTTGGTTGATGGCTTAGCAGAAGGTAGGTTTGAGATTTTCTTGATAAATGTTTGGTTTGAGGTGATTGGTATTTTCAGAAAGGTGTTAGCAGTTTGTTTGTACAAGTATTTAGGCTTTGAGATTTGAGGTGCTTTAGTGTTTGAGTTTGTTGGCTTAGAACGTTGAGCTTAGTTAATTCGGATTTTTAGGGTTTGTTGTTGTGGTTCTGAGCCGTCTTGCCTTTTCTTTCTTTTCCTCTCTTTTTGTCATCTACCTTCTTCTCATTGCTACCAGTTGCCCTTGAAGATTGACTTGGATTTGAGCCAGAAGGTTTTTGCTCATCTTGCTTCTACTCATCATCATCCTTGTCATCTTTTAAGTTAAATTGTGAGTTTGGCAATATGGTATCAGTATTCAGTAGATACCTATCCAGGATCCTTATTATATTCAGCCTTCTTATTCTTTTTGTACTTTAGATCAGACTGAATAGTCATAGTCAGCCTCATGTTTGATCTGACACAATTTTTGGGAATAGTAAGCTATTTGTATTATTTGGTTTTTGGATAGATGTAGGCCACCCCATTATTTGGATATAGATAGGCTTCAGGAAAAGCTCCTATCTGTGCATTTTTAAGCTCATGAAGTAATTGGGTGTCCTCTATGATGACTACATGTACTTTGTCAATCACTACATCTAGATCAGATGCTCTTAAAGTTCTAAGATTTGGAAGAGACACCTGGAGACATCTATCCGCACCAGCATCATTGATATTCACAACAATCCTTTTCTCCAAAAATTTATCAATCTTTACAACCACTGCCTTAATGGAGTTCTTGGCCAAAGCTCTTTTATAGGTGATGTAGTTGTTTTAAAGAGACATCCTTAGTATTGCAAGTTTTCACTAAATTCTTGATCTTGATTTGGTCCTTTTGCAGGATTTAGAAGTCTTTCTTTTCCAACATTATAAGAGAATAGAGCTTTTGAAGAACTTTGACCATGCTGAGTTGTTGATATCAATTCCTTTGACTTACCAGCATCCCTGGATTGTTGAATCCTAGCTTCAATCTCCCCCTTAGTCTTGGGAACATATATGAGTAGGGGAGTTGGTAATTTTAGCCTCACATACTCAGGAAGTGCAGGCAATGGAATGTTGAGCTTGCACATGATGGCTCCCAAACCAACAAAATTTTGCATTTGTAAGTGCTTATGGGTGTCCACCAAGGCTTGAATGACTGCATGTTGACTATGCACTAGTGTAGTAAGAGCTTGCACTTGAGCTGTTAGGTTGTTATTGGAGGATTGCAGAGTGGAGACCTGATCTTGAAGAGCTTGAATCTGGAGATTTGTATATGTAGAGGCAGGTTGTTGAGAGCTTAAAGGAATAGAGGGACCAAAGGTGTCTGGCACAACCTGTTTGATACCCTCTAAGAGAAGTGTTAAAGGCTCATATCTGCTTTGGTGAAGATGGTTCAACTTGAGCTTTGTGTCATTTAAACTTGTTATTTGTTGTTGAACCACCTCATGCAGAGCAATGAAAGATTGTCTGAGATTTTTGACATCTTTTTCCATAGAAGTCAGATCAAATCTTGCCATTTGGTCAACAAAATGTTGAAATTTTGAAGTGATCTTGACTTGAGAAGGTATGATCTCATCCATCTTCTCTCTCACCATCTTCCTTACTTTTTCTTCATAATCAGCCAGCTTTGATTCTAGAGCTTTATCAAATAGGTGAAAAGCCTTGAGTTGAGCTTTGTAAACTTCAGTGACTGCATCATAGACATCTTGTGGAGTCAAGGCATTGGCATTACTTCTCAGAATGGTGACTTATTCATCTCTAAACCTAGCCAAGTCCTGATCCATCTCCAAATTAAAATCCTTAGACAATCAAGCATCTAAATTTCCATCTTGCTCAGCTTCATTAACAATTTTCTCCTTCTGCTTTTCAACTTCTTCATTGTATGTTAGCAGAATGGCTTGATAGTCCTGGTTGCTCATATCTGAAGTAAGTAGATATTGTGAAATGTTGGCTAGTCCAGAAATCTGCTCAACATGAAGATCATCTATAGTTGTAGTTGAGAGTCAGGTGTCTGCAGCCATTGTGAAATGAGGTATGGTTGTTGAGGTTGAGAAGTTGAAGGTTGATTTATTGGGTTTGAGGGTGATAAGGTAACAGAACCACCTGTGACAGGAGTCATGGTTTGACTCACAGTTTGCACTGTGTTTATGACAGGGTGTTGTCCTCCACTTGTGGTGGGAACCTTTAGTTGAATTGGAGGAGATTTGACTAGGTTACTGTCATGTGCACCAGCCTCAAACCCTTGTGCTTCTTGCAAAGCACTGTCATATGAATGTGATATACTTGCCTCTCCCATAGTAGGGTCATTGGCAATTGTACCCCAAACTTCAATTATTAGTGCAATTCAGCTAGGGTTTTAAGGGGAGTTGTTCCTGTAACAGGAACCTCCAATTGAATCAGAGATGATTTAGATAGATTGTTAGGAATATGTTGTGAACTTGATGATAAATTAAATAAAACTTCTTAGTAGATTTAACTTAGTGAATTTTGTAGCACTCGACGGATGATCAAATATAGTCCTGACAGATGATTCAATATAATCCCGACGGATGATGATTTGACATTCACCGGGTGTGTAGCTTATGTAATAATAAGTATTGTAGCACATTTCTGCAAACAACTTTGTGTAGATTCTGTAGGAGCATATGAGTCATGTTGACTACCAGTAGATATGCAGAATAGGTTGATTAATTGTAAATATGAGATGTCTTGTAATTCTGCATAAGTGAAATGGAGTCAAGTGACAAATAGCTACCTGACGGATGATCAACAAAGCTACCCGACGGATGATCAACAAATCTACCCGACAGATGATCAACAAAACTATCTGACGGATGACAAGCATGTACCCCACGGATGATAAATTCAAATATCTGTTGACAGTGACAACACAGTCACATGCGTCGAGTGGTTGCAAAAGGAATGTGGCAGCCTGTTTACCAGGAATTTGAGAACAAAGAAGCATTACCATTTCCATGCTATTATGAAGATATTCAAAGATGCTGGAATAGAGTAGTGAAGTAGCATAGAGTTAAACTAGATATGTCTTATTTTATTATCTTGTCTTATTGTCATGTAAACTTGGTGATATATAAACCAAGTGTAGCTAGTAGAGCAAAATGCAACTAACTACACACACACATTTTCAGAGAAACATTTTCAAGCTGTATTATGTAGCATTTCTCTGTAAGTTTAGTTGTTCTACTTGTAAACAACTGTGAGCTATTCAGGCTTCACGGGGTTCTCATTCGATATATATATATATATATATATATATATATATATTTCTGGTGGATACTTTCAAATCCACCAGAAAGTTTTAAAAGCTTGTGTTTTTATTACTTTGTGTTTGATTCATATAAATCATTTATTCCGCACTCTACAAATCAAACACATATATAATATCAAGTAAGAATTGTTTTAAAATCTTGAAAAAGAAGCCAAAATTACATTCAACCCCCCTTCTGTAATTCTTGTTGTATTGTTAGGGAATAACAATTGGTATCAGAGCAAGCTCTTGAAGTACAAAGAGTGTAAATATCACAACAAACAACAAGATGAACAAGAAGGATGTTGGAGTTAAAATTCCTTTTTTGGAAAAAGACAATTATCACCACTGGAAGGTGAAGATGCACCTACATCTTATTTAACAAGATAAGGCCTATGTGGATTGCATAAAGAGAGGTCCTCATGTACCAATGAGAGCTGCAACAGGCAATGAGCCAACTGTTCCCAAACCTAGGCATGAATGGTCAGATCATGATATTGAGCAAGTCAGGAAAGACAAGAAGGCCATAAATATACTGTTCAATGGAGTTGATGGTGATATGTTTGATAACATCATTAACTGCAAAACAACCAAAGAAGTTTGGGACACTATCCAGATTATTTGTGATGGTACTGAGCAAGTAAGGGAGAATAAGATGCAGATGCTAATTCAGCAATATGAGTACTTCCATTGTGAAGACAGCGAGTCTCTCACTGATATTTTTAGTAGATTTCAAACACTGCTAAATGCTCTAAAGTTTCATGGATGAGTCTATCAAACAAAAGACTCTAACCTCAAGTTCCTTAGATCTCTTCCAAAAGAATGGAAGCCAATGACAGTCTCATTGAGAAATTCTCAGAATTATAAGGAGTTTACCTTGGAAAGATTGTATGGCATCCTAAAAACTTATGAGCTTGAAATACATCAAGATGAAAGGATGGAGAAAGGAAGGAAGAAAGGAGGGTCCATAGCACTGGTTGCTGAGTTAGAGAAGGAGAAAGAGATGAAGGTAGAAGCTATTGAGTCTACATCAAAGGTCTGTGAAAGCAAGGGTAAAGGGCTGTTAGCTGAAAATGAAGATGACATGGGCCAAGATGATATAGATAATATTGATGAACATCTAGCATTCCTATCCAGAAGATTTGCCAAGCTCAAATTCAAAAAGAATTTTGGAGCAGCCAAGCCAAATAGAAACATGGTGGATAAATCCAAATTCAAGTGTTTCAAATATGGCTTGGCAGGGCATATTGCAAGTGATTGTAGAAAGTATGATTCTAGCAAGAAGAAGTTTGAGCCTGTTGATTATAAACAGAAGTACTTTGAGTTTCTCAAGCAAAAGGAAATGGCTTTCATCACACAGGAGAATGACTGGGCTGCAGATGGTTTGGATGAAGATGAAGAAACAAACTATGTCAATCTAGCCCTGATGGCTAAGTCTAATGAAACAGAAACAAGTTCTTCAAGTAATCAGGTAATCACCACTAACCTAACATATTTATCTAAAACTGAGTGTAATGATGCAATCAATGACATGTCCACATAATTATATCACTTGCGTGTTACACTTAAGTACCTCACTAAGGAAAATGCTAAAATTAAGGAAAACAATTTGTTTTTAAGTGAGAGGAACAATGTGCTAGAGTCTCAGTTTATTGAATTTGAAAAATTGAGAATTGAATGTAAGATTGCTAAGGATGAATTAATTGAGTCCTTGAAGAAAGAAGAAATTTTAAAGAAGTAGCTTGAACGAGAACATGAAGTGATTAAAGTATGGAAATCATCCAGAGATGTCCATGCTCAAATCACTAAAGTTCAAGGTATTGAGTCCTTTTGTGATGCAGCCTGGAAGAAGAGCAAGGAAAAGCTGTAATCCAATTTGGTTGAAGGAGTGTTGACAGATGTGGACTCGAAGGATGATGAAAATCATCCGTCGGATAATCAAAAGGATTATTCATCGAGTGACAAAGAGCCACATCCGTCGGCTGTGAGTAAACCTGTGAGCAAAGCTAAACTTGCCAAGCTGAATGAGAAATATGGATCAGTTTCTAAGAACTTTATTCCAGGAGAATCAAGTCAAGTGAAGAAGGAGAAGAAATTTAATGTTGATCATTTGTCTATCAAGCAATTGAATGACAGATTAGAAAAGATTAAGGTTAAAACAGAAACTAAAAAAAATAATAGAAATGGGAAAGTAGGAATTAACAAACATAATAACTACACACCTGATAAATATGCTCCAAGAAAAATCTGTGTTAAGTGTGGTAGTGTTAATCACTTGTCTGTTAATTGCAAACTTGCCATGCCTACTCCTATGTCTGTACCTCCCTCTTTTCCCAACATGACTGTTATGCTACCATGCCTATGAATGCTATGTCTACTCAGAATATGAATGCACACTACTCAGAATATGAATGCACAATTTGCTAATATGCCATTTGCACCTAATCCTTATTATGCTGCATTTAGTATGCCTCAAATGCCATTTAGCATGCCATACCGGAATAACATGTTTGCAAATAGCATGCCTTTTCCTGTTAATCAAAATGTGCATGATACTTCTATTCTAATGACTGGTTTCAAAGGTCCAACTCAAATGACTAAGGATGAATCAGAAATTCCCAAGTCAAATAAAATTAAACCAAAGAAGACAGATAACAAGGTAGGACCCAAGGAAACTTGGGTACCAAAATCAACTTGATTTGGTTTTGATGTGTGCAGGGAAACAGAAAAAATCTTTGGTATCTGGATACTGGTTGTTCAAGGCACATGACTGGAGATTCTACCCTGCTCACAGAGTTCAAGGAAAGAGCTGGCCCAAGTATTACTTTTGGAGATGACAACAAAGGTTATACTGTGGGATATGGCTTGATTTCAAATGACAATGTCATTATTAAAGAGGTTGCCCTAGTGGATGATCTCAAGCATAATTTGTTGAGTATCAGCCAGCTTTGTGATAAGGGCAATTCAGTAACCTTCAATTCAGAAGCCTGTGTTGTGACAAATAAGAGAAGCAACAAAGTGGTTCTCACTGGAGTGAGAAAAGAAAATGTGTATCTAGCTGACTTCAACTCATCTAATGCAGAATCTGTCACTTGTCTTCTCAGTAAAGCAAGTCAAGATGAAAGTTGGCTATGGCACAAGAAGCTGTCCCATCTAAACTTCAAGACCATGAATGAACTTGTCAAGAAAGAACTGGTTAGAGGCATTCCTTAAGTGGAGTTTTCTAAGGATGGATTGTGTGATGCCTGCCAAAAAGGAAAGCAGATCAAAGCATCATTCAAAAAGAAGCTTGATTCAATAATTGAAGAACCTTTGCAATTGGTACACATGGATTTATTTGGACCAGTCAATGTATTGTCCATCTCAAGGAAAAGATTTTGCATAGTTATTTGTGGATTATTTCTCAAAGTTCTCTTGGACATATTTCCTAAAATCTAAAGATGAAGCTAGTGAAATCATCATCAATCACATAAGGAAAGTCAACAATCATCCTGATTTTGAAGTAAGGAGAATCAGGAGTGACAATGGAACTGAGTTCAAGAATTCTGTGATGAGATCATTTTGTGAAGAGAATGGGATTATGCATGAGTTTTCTGCAGCAAGAACTCCAAAAAAATGGAGTAGTGGAAAGAAAGAACAGATCTCTTATTGAAGCTACAAGGACAATACTTGAAGAATCAAAGTTACCAATATATTTTTGGGCTAAAGCTGTGTATACTGCCTGCTACACTCAGAATATTTCTTTGGTTAATCAAGAAAAGTGTATGACACCCTACCAATTGTTCAAAAATAAGAAGCCAACTCTAAATTTTCTTCATGTCTTTGGCTTTAAATGTTAGATCTCGAGGAATCAAATTGATCAACATGGGAAGTTTGATGCTAAAGCAGATGAAGGAATTTTTGTTGGATATGCTGTGGTAAAGGCATATAGGGTCTACAATCTAAGAACCAACATTGTTATGGAATCAATACATGTTGTGTTTGATGACAAAAAGATTGAAGGACTGCAAGATGGAGATTTCCATGAAAGCCTGAAGTTTGATAATTTGGAGATGGTTAGTGATGACAGTGATGATGAAAGTGATCAAGAAATAGTGAATAAGGATAATGCAGAAAAATCTACAACTATTGAAGCACACAATTCAACATATGTCGAGTTGCAAAATACTTCATCCATCGGGAGACAATCTGCCTTATCCGTCGGGAGACAATCAGCTTCATCCGTCGGGACACAAAGTGCATCATCCATCGGAACATTAAAAGAAGCTGAAAGTCAGAACATATCACCTACAAAAAGTTCCCCTTTCTCAAATCAAAGATTCACAAACTCAGAGGGAGTTTCTAATAATCAAAACTCAGTCACACATCAAGACAACAATGAGGCCTCTTCATCTAGAGCTAATCTACCTCAACAAAGAAAATGGACTAAAGATCACCCTTTTGAGCTCATCATTGGTGATGCATCTTCTAGAGTTCAAACAAGGAGAGCAACTCAAGAAGAATGTCTATATAGCAGCTTCCTATCTAAGGAAGAACCAAAGAAGGTAGAAGAAGCTTTGTTGGATCTTGATTGGATTTTAGCTATGCAGGAGGAGCTAAACCAATTTGAAAGGAACAAGGTATGGAAGCTGGTACCCAAACCTAAAGAAAAAAATTCAATTGACACCAAGTGGGTATTCAGAAACAAGATGGATGAAAATGGCATAGTGGTCAGGAACAAAGCTAGATTGGTTGCTAAGGGCTACTGTCAACAAGAAGGAATAGATTTTGATGAAAATTTTGCTCCTTTTGCAAGACTTGAAGCCATTAGAATTTTCTTAGCCTATGCAGCCCATGCCAATGTTAAGGTCTATCAAATGGATGTCAAAAGTGCTTTTCTAAATAGAGATTTGGAGGAGGAAGTCTATGTCAGTCAACCTCTTGGTTTTGAAGATCCAAATTTTCCAAAATATGTCTACTATCTTTTGAAAGCACTTTATGGACTGAAGCAAGCACCTAGAGCCTGGTATGACACTTTATCAAAGTTTCTTTTGGAAAATCACTTCATAAGAGGTATTGTTGATAAAAAATTATTCTTTAGAAATGTTAATGGCTCTAGTATACTTGTTCAAATCTATGTAGATGATATTATATTTGGTTTTACAGATGAAAAACTTTGCAAAAAGTTTGCCAAATTGATGCAAAGTAAGTATGAAATGAACATGATGGGAGAACTAACTTACTTTCTTGGTTTACAAGTTAAGCAAGTTAGTGATGGAATATTCATTAGTCAAACCAAAATATTCATGATCTTTTAAAGAAGTTTGATCTAATGGATTGCACATCTGCAAAAACTCCCATGGCCACTGCAACCAAGCTTGAATTAAACACTACTGAAAAGTCTGTGGATATTTCAAGCTATAGGGGCATGGTTGGCTCACTTCTGTACTTAACAACTAGTAGGCCATATATAATGTTTGCTACTTATCTTTGTTCTAGATTTCAGGCTTATCCTAGAGAATCTCACTTAGTAGCTATTAAGAGAATTTTCAGATATCTCAAGGGAACACCAAAACTTGGCATTTGGTACCCTAGAGATTCTGGTTTTGATCTAACTGGTTATTCAGATGCAGATTATGCAGGTTTTAAAATAGACAGAAAAAGCACAACAGGATCCTGTCAATTTCTAGGGAACAAGCTTGTGTCCTGGTTCAGTAAAAGCAAAATTAAGTCTCTACTTCTACAGCTGAAGCTGAATATATTGCTGCTGATAGTTGCTGTGCAAATATTTTATGGATGAAAAACCAATTGCTGGACTATGGTCTACAAGTGTATATAATTCTCATTTTCTGTGATATACACAAGTGCAATTGCCATCAGTGAAAATCCAGTGCAGCATTCAAGAACAAAGCACATAGACATCAAGTACCACTTCATAAGGGAACATGTGATGAATGGTACTGTAGAACTTCATTTTGTTCCAAGTGAAAAGCAGCTTGCAGATATCTTTACCAAGCCATTTGATGAATCCACCTTTTCAAGGTTGGTAAGTGAGTTAGGTATGCTTAATTATTCTTGAATTATTTCAGATATTTTTGCAAGTTATAATGCAGCCGGAAACTTAATTGATTTTCTGTTTTGGATGAAATTTTGGCTAAGTCAAAATTTACATCCCGACGGATTTTCATTATCCATCGAGTTTGATCATCCGTCGGAATATTATTTGTTAATAAAAATCAATTACTTTTCTGGATTATTTTATAACCCGACGGATAACTGATTTATCCTCATCCGTCGAATAGTCTTAATCTTAGCCGTTAAAACTCTGAACATTATCCATCGAGTATACTTACAGTTTGTAAGCATGACACGACGGATAAGTGACATGATTTTTATAGTTTATTTATTTTTAAACGGCTATTTTGGGCTATTTTGATTGGTTACTTTGTTTCTCTTTATTATTTTTGTCAGTTTATTTTTGAGATAGTATAAAAGCATAATTCATTTTTATTCTACTCTTTTATCATTCTCAATTTAATTGCTTTAACTTCCTTTCTTCTCCAAAGCAAATATTTTCTCGGCAAATTATTCAGTCTCTAACAATGGCACTAGTTGTCGAAATCATGTCTCAACCTGGATATATCTACGAAAAGAACAACTTCACAGCTCTTGTAAACAAGGAGATTCAACAGTCTGGAGAGTTTCAAAAGATGATGGATTTTGTGAAAAGCTGTAAACTCAGTTATGCTATGCCGGAATATCCCACAATCTACTGTGAGGTCATAGAGGAGATATGGACAACTACAGTGTAAAACTCTACTGACAAGACCATCACTTTCACTCTCAAAGGTAAACAGTTTTGCATTAATAGTGACATTGTCAAAGCATGCTTTAGAATTCCTGATAATACTGCTACTGTTCCACACACAGACATATATATAGTTAATATTCTAAATTCCATGGGCTATGCACTTTCAACTTCTAAGTTAAGTGAAATTAGGAGGTTAGGTCTTAGAAAGGAATGGAGCTTTTTGTGTGATGCTGGTAAATAAGTTATTTTTTGGTAAGATTAGTAACTTTGATTTTGTTAACATTTCCATGCTTAACATGCTTTATATGCTAGTTACTGATAAATACTTTAATTTCAGTGACTTGGTCTTGTTTGAGTTAGGTTATAAGTTAGGAGAACTGAATAAGAGAGGTAAAAGTGTCTAATATGCTAGATTCTTTATGATTCTTGCTAACCATCTCATTGAGAACTTTGAAATAGAGAACCCAACCAACAAGCTGAATTGTTGGGTTTAAGAAAGGAGGATTATTGCAGATCTCAACAGGACAAATCACCACAAAGAGGTGCCTCTCCTTTATTTTCCAATCATGGAGGGACCTCAGTTAACTGAGGTAAGCACCACTGTCTCCACTCTTCCAACCTCACACATTTCTTTGCCTTCTAGTATAGCTATGGCATTTGTGTCAATGACCCAACATATGCCTACCCAAGCTACTAAACCAATAATTTCAAAATCCAAGTCTAAGAAAGCCTCCTCTGGTTTCTTTCTAAAGAAATCAGTTGCAAAATCTACTAAACACAAAGAAGGGAGTGTGAAGGTGAGTGAGCAAGGTGAGGGACATGGTGAAAATTAAAGAAACCCTAAGGATAAGGCTGGTGAGATGAGTGTACCCAAGCCTAGCCACACCACAGTTTCCCAACAAACTATGGTTGTTAATAAGGAAATTAGCTCAATTCTAGTTTCATCCTCCCAAAAGGATGCTACTATTGAAATAAGCTCCCAACCAGGAGCACAGACCAAGAGGGGTAGGGACATTAGTTCAGCCACAAACTTATGCTAGAAAGAAAAGATCAAAAACCCTTGGGGATGAACAGGGAACACACACAGTGCAAACTAGTGCATAAGACCCAGTCACTACACCTTCTCAAAGTCAGATTGATGTGACTCCAATAAATGTGGAGTCACAGCCAAAATCTTTAACAATTGAAGCACCTAAAACACCAAATTCACCCACACACTCTCTAGATGTTGACATGATCAATACATCACTTCCAAATTCTCCATCTTTAACTCTTGTGGAGAATCCAAAAATTCAAGCAAGTGAGCATCATCTTTTAGATGATTTGTTGGCTCACTTGCCATTTCTTTCTGAGTCTGTTGAGACATATGTGCCTAAGTTTTCATCAATCTACAAAGAGTCTACAATAGTATCCACTCCAAACTCATTCATTTCTTCTATCCCGATGGATATTCATCATCCGTCGAGTAGTGATTGTATCCTGACGGATAAGCCTAACAGCAGTCATCCGTCGGATAGCCATACTACTGTCCCTGATGGATATTCATCATCCGTCGGGTGTCTCTGCATAACTTCAAATTTCTTCAATTCTTACAAGTGCATAAGACTTAGTGGTAGTGCAATCACTCTTAGGACTGAGAGAAGAGAGTGAATTGAGTGAGAGTCTGGGTTGCTCCCAGGAAAAGGAAGAGAAAATGAGTGATCAAATATAGACCATTTCTTCAGGTCTGGCAAAAGTGATGTGAGAGGCAGTCCCACCTTGGATGGTGAAGGTGAGGGTGGGAAGCCAAGGGGAGCCCTTGATGCAAGAATAGAGAGATCATGAGAGAAATGCAAGTACATGAGAAATTAAGGGTGGACATCATTATTAGTGAGTCAATGAATGTCAATGAGGCAGATGGAGAGGAACTATCTCAGCATAGTGAAGCTGTTATAGATTCCACCTCTTTGGATGCTGAGACATTTACTCATCCTATTCCAGCATATCAACTTTTGGCTGGACAGGGCAATGAAAATACAGAAAGAATGTTAAATTTGGTGCACACCACTCAATCCAAGCAAAGAGCAAAGGATGCCATCACAACTATGCCTTCTAAAGCTGGTGATGACATAGATTATGAGGCTGGTGGGTCAGAAGAATTCTTTGGTGATGATAGTGAAGAGGGATCACTGGACATAGGGGAGAAGTAGGCCCTAGCTCCAGATCTGGTATATCAACTTGGGCATTTTTAAAGCAATATGATGAACATTATATCAAGACCACCCTCATTCAACTCATCAGTCAGACACAATCTGCTCTTCAATCAATAACAAATGCCAGCACCAAGAAGCTCCTACAAGCATACATTGCTTCTCTTCAGTTACAACAAATCCAAGGCTTTCAACACAGTCAGAATGTCACTTGTATCAAAAATGAGGTTGATCAAATGAAGAAGGACATTTCTGAAAGATTGGATGCTAAACTTCCAGAAGCAACAATGATTGATATTAAGAGAAAGCTAAGGAATAACATTGATCTTGCCACAAAGGTGGAGTCCTTGGATAAAAGGATGACTGCTATGGAAGCTTCTCTCATAGCTATACATCTACATCAAGCACATCATACTCAACTGCTACTACAACTGGTGGCTACACAATCTTCTTCCTCCACTCTACTTGATGATAACAAAAAGGGGGAGAAATCATTATCTCTAGTCAATCAAGTAGAGCCATCTAGTGAGGGGGAGAAAGTGGTAAATGTACAAATCAGCCAAGTAATTGTTCCAGAAATTACTCTACCAAAGCTACCAGTATTAGACAACATTGATCTGATCCATATAGCAGCTGCCAAGCTTGAGTCAAAGTCAATTCCTAAGATGCTTGATGTTACAGCTGTGGAGAAGGAACTGGATGATAAATGGAGAAAGATAGATGCAGAAATTTAACAAAATTTTGGGCCAATTCAGAAGCCAGACGAAATATTCATTCATCACTCTCAAGTCAAGAATATTTTTGTGAATGAAATGAGTATGAATTATCTGGAAAAAGGCCACACATCTTGTATCAAATCTCCAAAGGAAAATCTTATCATGAAGCCTAAAAGGAACTACTCAAAGTTCTCAGAAAAAAATCCTATGGATATTGAGTATGAAACACCTTGCCAGATGAGACAAAGCTGTTGGCTAGGTCAATTGCATTTTACAAAGATCCAGCAGATTCAGTACTCAAAAGAAGATTAGCCAAGATTTAAAGAAATGGTAAGGAAATTTGTGTGGTGGCTGGACACCCTGTGTTTGTGGAAGCTAAAAGAGAAGAGAAGGAAAGAATTAGGTAAGAAAAGAAGCAAGTTGCTCTGGATGCTAAGAAACTCAAACAAAAAAAGAAGCAAGCTGCTATCTTGGCCAAACTTAAAGCTGTAAAGACCACAACTGAGATTTCTGCACAACCATTTGTAATTGCTGAACCTCTAGATCAAAAAGTGCAAGATGAACCATAACAGAAAAAAAGATTCAGATACAAGCTCCACTATAAAAAATTGGACTTCAGTGATGAGGAAATGGAAGACTATATTCCCAAAAATCCTACAACTTCAACTCAGACATCAAAACCCTCAGTGGTATTTGAAGAATTCAAGGTGGTGGATCCAACTAGGAACATTCATGGTGAGCCCATTATTCCTAAGGATGAGCCAGTAGACTGGGATAATTTGCCAATTCCCTGAGCTAAATTTTCCTATCCTCAACAAGCCAAAGAAGACAAAGACCAGAGCAAGAAGGAAAATAAAGCCTGTGACTCTCAGATCCAAGACCCTAACCAAAACTCAATCTACAGTCAACAAGGGAGATTTGTTATACATCTGTGACATCAAGGAGTTCTCTGACATAAACCTCTACTTAGATGAATTGGAAGAAGTAAGAGGAATTGATGCTCACAAACATCTTCCTGAAAGGATGGTGTTCAAATATAAGGGAGGAAAAGAGATAATATGGCCACTTTATAGGATTCTTCTAGAAAGCCAATCAGTTCTAATAAAGATCTACTCATCCTTCGAAAAGAACTTTGGATACAGTGTGACTGCAAGGAGATTAGTTCTAAAGAAGATTGAGGAGCTGAGGAGTAATAGAGCCAAAGATGCGCTACCAAAAACTCTATCAATTCCCTTCACAGGAAAGAGAGTGCATTTGAGGCCCTATTGACTGGTGGAATTCAGAGATGAAAAGGGAGTAAGAAGATTCTTCAGATTGGAGGACCGGTTTAGTATCTCTATCAATGAGACTCTATTGAAATGCAAGAAATGCTAGATCTCTCAGAAGTTGATGAACTTGAGTTCCACAGACAACTCTAAAATCAGATAGAAGAGAACAACAGGAGGCTTGGGAAGAAATCCAGACAATCAAGGAAATAGACTTATCTGCTCAGACTAGAGGAGCACCTTGATAATGATTGTGAGCAACTTCTTTGTATATTTTGCATTGTTTAATTTTCAGTAAATATTGTAGCACTTAATCAGTTTTATCTACTATTTTCATTCTTTATGTTTTGGATGTTTTGTTATCATCAAGTTTCTCTTAATTTATGGCTACAATTCCAGTAGACATAAATTGGGGGGAGATTGTTAGGAATATGTTGTGAACTTGATGATAAATTAAACACAACATCTTAGTAGATTTAACTTAGTGAATTTTGTAGCACTCGATGGATGATCAAATATAGTCCTGATGGATGATTCAATATAGTCCCGACCAATTAAGATTTGACATCCACCGGGTGAGTAACTTATGTAATAATAAGTATTGTAGCATATTTCTGCAAATAACTTTGTGTAGATTCTGTAGGAGCATATGAGTCATGTTGACTACTAGTAGATATACATAATAGGTTGATTACTTGTAAATATGAGATGTCTTGTAATTCTGCATAAGTGAAATGAAGTCAAGTGACAAATAGCTACCCGACGGATGATCAACAAAGCTACCCAACGGATGATCAACAAAGATATCCGATGGATGACAAGCATGTACCTGACGGATGATCAAATTCAAATATCTATTGACAGTGACAACACAGTCACATGCGTCGAGTGTTTGCAAAAGGAAAGTGGCAGCCTGTTTAGCAGGAATTTGAGAACAAAAAAGCATTACCATTTCCATGCTATTATGAAGATATTCAAAGATGCTGGAATAGAGTAGTGAAGTAGCATGGAGTTAGACTAGATATGTCTTGTTTTATTATCTTGTCTTATTTTCATATAAACTTGGTGATATATAAACCAAGTGTAGCTAGTAGAGCAAAATGCAACTAACTAAGCACACACATTTTCAGAGAAACATTTTCAAGCTGTATTCTGTAGCATTTTTCTGTAAGTTTAGTTGTTTTACTTGTAAGCAGCTGTGAGCTATTCAAGCTTCACAGGGTTCTCATTCGATGTATATATATATCTCTGGTGGATACTTTCAAATCTACTAAAAAGTTTTAAAAACTTGTGTTCTTATTACTTTGTGTTTTGATTCATATAAATCATTTATTCCGCACTCTACAAATCAAACACATATATATTATCAAGTAAGAGCTGTTTTAAAATCTTGAAAAAGAAGCCAGAATTACATTCAAACCCCCTTCTGTAATTCTTGTTGTATTGTTAGGGAATAACATAGCTCCCCCTCAGGAGTAGTACCCTCAAATCTTACAGCCTGTGAAGGCTGATTTGCACATGAAGGTGCATCTATAACCACCATGGGGTCTTAGTAAAAACTAATGAATTCCCCATGTTTGTGATGGTGTCATCAAGGTCTACCCCATCTAGTACCATCTCACCATCTAAATTTGGTGTCTGGGTGGTGAGTAAGGTTTCTTGAACCAAGTCACTTGAGTGGGGTTGCACTTGAGAATCAGGTTCAAGTGCTGTGTATGAAGAAGAAATTTTAGATAGAAGAATTTGAATTTCAGAATTGAGTGTTGACAGCTCCTCCTTAATAGATGAGGGAGCTTCAAGGGATGTTCTCTCCTTGTATGTGCCATCCTTATTTCTCCTACCATACACTTGGATTTGTTCATGTGATGGTTGTACAGACTCATAATGAAGTTTATTTGGGCTAATGCTCTTTTTAATAGAGACATCCTTTTGAGAGGGTACCTCTAGAGTCTGTTTAAGTCCCTTGTTTACAACTACATCCTTTTGAGAGGATGCAGATGTGGCTTGAGTGGTCAGCTCCAAGTTTTTAGCCTTCTTTGTTTTCTTGACCAAGGGTGACTCAGATTCTGTGTTTTCCTCACCACTCTCATTTATGATTGTCAGGTTTTCCTGCTTCCTCTTATTTTTACTCAGTTCACCCTTTTGGGATGATGAAGTGGTTGGTTTCCTAGCCTCTAATGGTATAGAAGAAGTGGTCTCAGCCTGGGAAGGCCCCTGTTGGTTGTCCTGTATTTGTGCTTCTACAAGTTCAGGGACCATAGTTGTATTAGATTGTGCATTTGATCTCATGTCAGGCATGGGGTAAGGGTAAGTCTTAAACCTCTCCATCATAAATGGAGTAATTTTTAGACTTACAGTTACCTTGTTCTTTGTAGTAAGTGAGCCAAATATAATTTTGGACACTTGCTTATAATTGCCTATTTTTGTGTTGTCTATACCATTAAGCAAATGTATGTCTAATACTTTATGATTTAAAGTAGACATAATAAATCTAGGAAAGAATATTTCCTTACCTCTTGCAGCTAGGGACATTGTTAGCCTGGTAGCAAGTTCTTCCAGGATCAATAGACCAACATTCAAGTGTCTGTTATGGGCTGTTGAGAACAGCAACTTCTGCACCACACTTGAGATGTTGTCATATCCTGTCTTTCTGTGAAGGCCCTCACTATAAAATAAAAACAAAGGACCATTATTTCCTAAGGTTTGTTCTGTTCAGACTTTCCAGGTTTATCCTTCCACCATAGTTGATGAAATCTATGAATTCTGCTAGCTCATCCTGTGTTGTCACCTCCACTAGATTTGCAATTGGAAGACCCAAAGCTACATTCACATATTGCTCATTGAACTCTATTTGTTGGCCTCCAATTGAGCAAGTTACCACCATGGACACAAAGTTGTCATTCATCACTGTTCTCACTACAATTGTTGTCCAGAATTCATGCAGGATATCCAAGTACAGTATTGGGTTAGCAGTTAAAGCACCTGCAAGATAAGATTTAGACAAGAAACTTCTCCATAATAGTAGGTTCACTTGTGTAATATCCGGCATATATCGTGTAATTATTTTTGCTATTAAATAATTATTATATGTGTTCAGTATCTATTCTGTGAATTAATTGTTAAGTGTTATCTGTATTTGGATATTCAAAAATAATATTAATTGAGTATTTTAATTTTTATATGTCCAAAATAAAATATAGATAATTGTCATATCTTCCTAATTATTTTTATATTGATTTATGAATTTATAAGAATCATATGAAATTTATAAAATCTTTTTCCGAGTATTTAAAATCTAATTTATAAAAACGGGAACCAATCGACGTCACCCGTTGTTACGTTTTTGGAACCCGAAACTCTTCCGAGAACTCCTTCCTAACCTAATTGTAATATTTCGAGCATTTTCCATGTTTCGACTTTTTCGATCCGGCGTACGGTTTGTCCTGCGCGGGTCCCGGCGCAACATTTTCGATACATATTAGTTTCGGTAAATCAATAAAACTCGTATTTTTGATAAACGGGAGCTTTTTATTAAATTATCACAATTATCACTTCGTAGTACGTGTAACTAGGCGCTGAGACCAAGACCGCAGTACAAATTGTACTGATTTGGATAATTATCCCGAAAACCGATATCGTTTGGATCAGTTTTTATGAATAAACGTATCGTTTTATATCCGGAATGATCCAACGGGATACTAATTTTCCGTAAATATAAATAGCCTTTACCCGTATTATATTTCGTATCAAAATCATTTGCAGACAGATAATTATATAATTTTACAGAGAAAAATCATATATTCATAAACTGTTCCAAGAATCAAACTACTATTTGGAGGTGTTATTGAAATCTGCTCAGAAAGCTCTAGTAACCAAAACGGAGGTTTTGAAGAGTACTATCAGATTATACAAGTTTCACAACTGCAGAATCAAAGGTTTAATTTCTAGAAATTTATTTATTTTCGAATTATTTTTACGAAAAATATGAATTTTTTTCGGATGATTGTTTGTATGATTTGATGATTGCATGTTATAGAGCTTGTTTTCCTGATGATTTTGATATATTATACGTCTGATTTGGAGTTCAATAACATGTTCAAATTTGAGTTTGATTTTCGAATTTCAAAATTAGGGTTTATAACCCGTATGAATGTTCTTAATTGAAATTTGGGGGTTTCTTATTCTGAAATAGATTGATGTTGCGGTATAGTGGGTTGTGTTCTCTGTGAAATTTGCAATCCAGTCGTATAAGTTTCATGAATCAACGAGGTCTGTAGAGAAGGGAGTTGTGTTTTGAATATTTCCGAAGTTCGCCGGAAACTGGCAAACTTCACGGCCAAATTCCGGCCAACTCAGGAATTGTTAGATTGATTTGATTGCATGGTTGTGTTCCTGATAATCTGTAGATGTGATCTGGAGCTTGTAGTAAGGTGAGGAGGCCAGAATCGTGTTCTCCGGCCACCCCTGTATTTTCCGGCGACGGGGCTGAAAAATTACAGTTTAGTACCTATAGTTTTGAGAACGATGCAGTTTGGTCCCTGAAGTTTCCAGACTTTGCAAATTTAGGATTCCTGTTTTAAAAATGTTTAAAAATCATATTTCCTATTTATTTTTATTATAAAAATTCATTTTTAATTTCTGAAAATTCTAAAAATCATTATTTTAATTCCGAAAATTATTTTTAATTCAAAAATAAATCTGAATTAATTAGTTAATTAATTTCAGTTAATTTTTAATTGATTAATTGGTCAATTAATTCGGAAATTAATTGATTAATTGATTTAATTAATTATTAATTGATTTAATTAATTATTTAATTAGATTTAATTATTTAAAAATGATTTAAAAATTCCGAAAAATAGTTTCGAGCTTTAAAATATTATTCTAAATTATTTTCAAAGCTCGATAATTATTATAAAATTGTTTTGAGGCCAGAATTGGCTAACCGAACCCTGTTTATTAACCCGAAATTGATCCAACGACCCGTTTTAATTCCGAAAAATATTTTAAAAATTATTTTAAATACCAGAAAGCCTATTTATGACCCGAAACTTCTTTATAAATGATATGTCATTGATTATGTGATGTATTATGTGTTATATGTGATTTGTTAGTTGACTGTCATTCTCTATATTCGATGTGTACTTGTTTATTTCATAACTTTCAATCCGTTAATCGGATTTGGGTGAAACGAAGGGTAGATAGAAGTATGTGTTGAATAGAATCGTATGAGTTGATTATTGATAGATGCTTATGATATGTGAGTAGAAGAGACAAGACGTAGGAAAGGGAAACAGGTAGTTGAGGAGTAAGGCGGTTGAGATTGGAAGCGAGTACAGTGTAGTAAGCTAACACCAGACAAGTGTTCTGAACTTTCTCGAGATATTGTAATACTTAGTAGTCCTGTTGATATTGCAAGTGCTTTGAAGCACTGAAACCCAAACACTGATTCCATTTATTGCTCTTGAGCCGTAAACCCTATTCTTTCTAAGCCATTGATTATTGCATACCCAAATACGAACCTCAAGTATACGATACTACTCCACAAATACCTACAAACTAAATATTGAACACTGAATGGAATTACCCACGCACTCAAACCATTGTATCACTATGCTTTGAAAGGAAAAATCCTTGAAACCTTGAAACACTGATTCCTTTGCTATCCAATTCTTTCATTACCCAACAGCTAAGCTTTGAAAATGCCATATTGATCATCATGAACTTTGAAACCATTTCATTATGAAACATCCAAGGTTGTTAATGATTCTGTTTATTGTTTATTATTGTTTATTCTGTTATTATGCTAGAATTGGATTGTTTTTTTTATAAAATTGTGGACCAGATTCGTGGTCAGACCATATAATGGTCAAGTTAGGCCAATATGTGCCTTGGATCCAGTAGTTAGAGCAATGCTGTGTGCTTTGCTCGGGGTTAGTGCGTGACTGATCAGCAGCCTAACCTTGGTTTTTAAAATAAAAGTATAATATCCAATTCTAAATCATAATCCATTGTTCACTTGATATCGTAACCATTTTCACCTGATGATCATTATTCTCAGTTTTGTCATTGTGACTTGCTGA
Organism: Apium graveolens; assembly: GCF_009905375.1. Lineage (NCBI taxonomy): Eukaryota > Viridiplantae > Streptophyta > Magnoliopsida > Apiales > Apiaceae > Apium > Apium graveolens. The sequence goes on from NW_027419075.1 coordinate 99,687, forward strand.
GCTAGTTAGCTCATTTGTGCAATGTTGTTTATATTCTTTCCAGTTAAAAAGGAACCAGTTGGTAACGAGGATCCCCAGTCCAGCGCGAGAGCTAGGGGTTCAGGTTGATCGAGTTAAGTTAACAGGCTTCTTTTGGAATAATTTAAGTTTGTAAAAGTTTATAATAATGTTTAATATTCAGTTTGAGTTTGAATGGTTGGGATTCGAATAGTTTGTAATATAAGTAGATGTGTTTGGCTTGTGTGCATACTTTAACCTGTTGCGGTCCGTGGTAGTTGTTAAGTAGGGTCACTGCATATTATTATTATTATCTTTATTATTGTTATAAGCAAGTTATAATTAAGGTGTATGTGCGGACCCCAAACTTCTGACCCGGGTTTGGAGGGCGCCACAACTTGACCCTCTGAATTAACCATACTAATTTCTGAAACACAATTTTCTAAGTAATCTGGTCTTATAACAAACAAGAAACTCAAGTAGTAACTTGAAAACCAATTTTTAAAACTTATTTTATTAAAAAGGGCTTTTAGAAATTTTGTTAAGAGAATCTCTGTCGAAAATTTGTTTAATAATTTTGAAAATCGCACATCTGGTCGTCATTACTATATGAGTTGGTTGTTGTCCTCTTTAACCACAACAAGGTATCAAGCTAAAGGAACAATCACACAAAGGCCCATCCACTTCACTCTATTTTCTGCCCCTTATTAAGTCCATCTTGCCTGCATTTGACGAGAACTTCAGTTACCGTTGCATATTATGTTGTTCGTAACTTCAATTCAAAGCTTCCGTACTGGTAATACTCCCATCATCATTTTGGTTATCGTTAAGTACAACAGGTCTATCGAATAATCAACAAGTCTATTCTATAAATCAAGGTCTGCTGATATTACATCGTATCACTACTATACATATCACGTCCGTCATAACACCATCATCTAACTCCAAAAAAACTCTGGCTCTCCAATTTTTTCAAACTCCTTTAAAACCCATCTAGCCCAATCCACAAGATAGTCATGGGTGGGATATTCACTAATGGTTCCATGTAACCTGGTAGTAGCTATCCTCCGGAACACATGAATCCTCTTTCTAGGTTTCTTCTCATCTTTATTAATGTCTCATGTACTCACCATATACTGTAGCTCACGAATTCCTCCTCATAGGTGATGTTGTTTTTTAAGACAAGTCTTAAACTGATGGTATTGAACAGGGTACAGGGTAAACTGAAATGATGCACTCACAGATGAATGTCCGGGAGAACCAGAATCAACAGATGGGGGTCCTCGAATAGGTGGTCTCACATTAGAGGGTGATAAAATAACTTGAAGAGGTGCAACTGTTACAACGGAGGTAATACAGTTAATACTGATGGAAGAATAAGGCGTGGATCAAATATGGGATCTGCCATTACAGTTATCTGGAAATCACATTACAAGATAAGAATCTTGAATCACAACACAAATTGTACCGAAAACCTACTATACAATCGCACTCAACCTCACGACGCCCTATCTTTCTATTTCCTATTCCTAATCCTAACCCTCTACCCAATCCCGAAAATCTAGGCTTGTTACAGTGACTTATAACCTGTATCTCTGATACCAACCTGTGACACCCTCCAAACCCAGGTCAGAAGTTTGGGGTTCACACATATTTATTATATAAACCTGCTTATGAAAGTAATAATATGCAATGACCCTACTTACCATAATCCACGGACCGCAATAGATTAAAGTATGAAAATAAGCCACAACCTTAACTTTTATTACATTGTACCAAATCCCAATTAGTTTAACTTACAACTGATAGTGAAATTATTCTTACAATCTTGCGTAACTCAACTATAATATAAAGCTCCTGCTAGCTCGCACACTAGACTAGGAATCCTTACTACCAACAACTTCCTTTTTAACTTTAAAATCATATAAAAGATTTAAAAGAGTGAGTTAACTAGCTCAGCAAGTCATAATAGCTATAACTGAGGTTAAATAACGATCAATTGAAATGATTTGGAGGAATCAAGTTTCTTGTTAAACAAATATTATAATTGGATATTCATTTTAAATTTTAAAACCAAGGTTAGGATGCTGATCAGTCACGCACTAACCCTGAGCAAGGCATACGGCTCTGCTCTATAAACTGGATCCAAGGCACACATTGGCCTAATTCGACCACGAATCTGGTCTGACCACAAATCTGGTCCACATAAAGAAAACTATCCAATTCTAAAACAATTCAATATGATAAACATTATAATTCAATAAAATAGAATCATAATTAACATTGATAAAAACTTTTGCTTCAGAGCAAAATGTAATTCATTAGTATCACCAGGGTGTATCAAGGTATATATGAAGAATGGATTCAAGTCTGTAAAAGAATCAGATAATAGAGGAACAATGGTTTAATGGTTATACAGAGTTTAGTTCTTTTGATGTGACAAGGTGTTTGTAGAATATAAAAGTCTTTGTATGTTCAAGAAATTCTGCTCCAGTATTTGGTGTATGATGTATATGTATTTGTGGAGTAGTATCGTATTTGTATGGCTAATATCCGGGTATTAAATAATCAAAGGTTTCCGAGGAATAAGGTTTATGGCTCAAGGATCAAATGACATGATCAAGGTTCAAAGTCAGATGATTTGAAACACTTACAATATAAAATAGAACTATTTTGAATACTAACAACATGTCATGATAAAGTTTAAAAAATATTTGCAATATATCTCGAGAAATGTTCAGGAGTACTTGCCTCATCACAAATGATTTCAACTTCACTTGTACTTGTCTAATGATTGTATTCAACAACCACTTGTCTACTTTTTCTATTTCTCGCTTCTATTCACTAATCACTTGCTTTCTTTTCTACGCATCAGTTCTATTTTCTGATCACCTGCTTTCTTTTTTTACACATCGCTTACTCTGCTAGACATCATAAGTATCTATTAACATTCAATCCCATATTATTTTAATCGTCATATAGACGTCATAAGCTTTTCTCTACCCTTCGTTTCGCCCAAATTCGATTTATGGATTGAAAGTTATGACTAAAACAGTCATACAATACACACTTATGCATATATCACATTAATTAGACAACACATAGCACCCAAGGTATTCGATAAAAATAATTTTTCAAAGAAGGTTCGGGGTTAAATTGATTTTCCGGGTATTTAATATGAATTTTTAAACAATTTTCGAATTTAAAACGGGAACCAGAATCATTTTATAAATAATTAACAGGGTTCAAATACCCGAATCTGACTTTAAAATCATTTAATAATAATTATCGAGCTTTAAAAATAATTTAAAATAATATTTTAAAACTCGAAACTATTTTTCGAAATTTTTAAATCAAAAGAAATAATTAAATCTAGTTAAATAATCAATTAAAATTAACTAATATCTAATTAAATTAATTAATCAATTAAAATTTAAATTAATTGACTAATTAAATAATTAATTATCAACTTTAATTAATTAATTAAATAATTTAGATTTATTTCCGAATTAAAAATAATTTTCAGAATAATAAATATTGATTTTTGGAATTTAAAATGAATTTTTAGAAATAATATAGAATTTTAAATTAATTTATAAATAAAAATATGCATACACATATTTCAGGATTGAAAATAGGAATTTCGAAGATCAAAATCGGGTCAAACGGGTCAGCTGAACGGGTCACGAAGAACCCGTTCAACCCGCCGTCCCTTTTCCAGAATCCGACAAATGGATTGTTTTTCGGCTAGCTAGATTCGCAGCAAAACACGAATCATTTGATAAAAATTTCTTAAGTCAATTGATTCCTAATCAACACAGCAACTCCAGACGATGCTTCACTTTCGTTTATAAACCCAGGGCAGCGTTTTCCGGCGACTGTCCCCATTAACGCCGACGAGAATCTCGAAATTCCGGCCATCCAATTCGGGCTTCCAACACAGATTCTTTATACATGAATCGAATCGTTTTAAAATAATCTATTCACTAGTATCGCTCAACCAAACCCAGATTAACTAAATCAAAAGTTCCTAAATTTAATTAAGAACAATCAAAATCCTAAAAACCCTAATTTTATTAATCCGAAAATCAAACACAATTCTCTACATGTTATTGAACTCCAAATTCAACATATAATATACCAAAATGATCAGGACAAAATTATCTACACTATACAATCATCAAATCACACAAACAACATCAAAATAAAAAATTCATATTTTATTCATAATTAAATTCAAATTTAATAAATTAAATTGAAAATTACTTGATGTTTCTGCAAAGGTATGGATTGTAGAACTTGATTGTACTCATCAAGAGCTTCGATTCAACTACTTGCACGCCCAAATCGGAGTTCGATAACGCCTTCGAATCTTCATTTGATTATGAATGAATTTTAGGATTTTTCTCTGAAAATTATATAATTTTACTGTTTGCAAATGATTATATGTACAAAATACATTACTGTATTGGCTATTTATATATACGGAATATTGGTACCCCATTGGATCATATTGGATATAAAATATAATGTTTATTTGATAAAACAGATCCAAATCGATACCAGTTTTAGGATAATTATCCAAAATTATACATTTTGTAAATACAGACTTGCTCTCAGCGCTTTGGTTACACGAATTACGAGAAGATAATATAATAGTTTAATCAAAATATCCCGTTTCTCGAAAGTACGGGTTTTATCGATTTACCGAAACGAATATTGTATCGAAAGTTTTGCACCTAGACCCACACAGGGAAAACCGTACTCCCATCGAAAAGGTCAAAAAATGAAAAATGCTTGGAATATTTCAATTCGGTTAGGAAGGAGTTCCCGAGACTTTCGGATTATACAAAAATGGTTGAAGTCGGTTGGTTCCCGATTATGCAAAATAGTTTATAAATACTCAGAAAAATAATTTATTAAATCCATAAATTATTTATAAAATCATAAAACAACATAAAAATTAATAGAAAATTATCACAATTATCTATACTTTATTTTGGACATATAAAAATTAAAATACTCAAATTTTATTATATTTAAACATCCAAACACAATTACCAATCAACACATAATTCACCAAAATTCATATTATAATCACATAATAATTATTTATTGATAAAAATAATTACACGTCATATCCCGGATATTACACTACTCGCAATTAGATAGAGCAATGAACCAATCATAAATCTGTAGGCAGTAACATTAATTTCGTTACCTTGGTCAGGATCTAACTTTGTAGCAGTGGTCATTGGAGTTGAAGCAGTAGTACTTTCTTGCATATTAAATCTAGTCAATAGATTCTTTGTGTATTTAGACTGATTAATGAAAATTCCTTCATCAGTTTGTGTATCTTGCAGTCCAAGAAAGTAAATCAACTCTCCCATCATACTCATTTGATAACTTAACTTCATAAGATCAGAAATTTTTTTGCACAGCTTGTTGTTAGTAGACCCAAAGATAATGTCATCAATATAGATTTGCACCAAAAGTAGATCATTACCCTTATTTATGTAAAACAAGGTTTTATCAATAGTACCTCTTTTGAAACCACTTTCAATCAGGAATTTGGAAAGTGTTTCATACCAGGCTCTTGGTGCTTATTTGAGTCTATATAATTTTTTGTCAAGTCTGTACACATGACCTGGAAACTTTGGATCAATGAAGCCAGGTGGTTGCTCAACATACACTTCTTCTTCTAACTCTCCATTCATAAAAGCACTCTTAATATCCATCTGAAAGACCTTGAATTTCTTGTATGCAGCATATGCCGAGAAAATTCTGATAGCTTCCAGTTTTGCCACATGAGCAAATGTCGCATCATAGTCAATGCCTTCTTGTTGTGAATAGCCCTTTGCAACAAGTCTAGCTTTGTTCCTGATTATTGTGACATATGAATCTGTCTTATTTCTAAAAACCCATTTTGTGCCAACTACTAATTTGTTCTTTGGCCGTGGAACCAGTTTCCACACTTCATTTCTTTCAAACTCGTTTAACTCTTCCTTCATAGCTTGAATCCAATCAGCATCTTTGAGTGCATCCTCTACTTTCTTTGGTTCCTCCTCTGCAAGAAAGTTGTTAAAGAGGCATTCATGTTCAGTTGCACTCCTCGTTTGAACTCCAACATCAGGATTTCTAATAATAAGATTAGGTGTATGATCTTTTATCCATTTTACAGCTTTTGGCAATTCAGTCTCATTTCCTGATGCTCCCCATACATAGGTGCTATCATTTACATGTGAAGCTCCCCCTATATCAGTGTTGTCAGTTCCTGATTGAAAAGAGTTTCTGTTTGAAGACTGTTCATCAAATTGATCTTGATTATTTCCTGATAAGTGATCAATTGATGTACTAGAAGAATTTCTAGTTGATCCAGTATTTCATGATTCGTCAGAATTATCAGGATCTAAATCACTAGAGTTATTACTGTCTATTTGTAAATGTTGCTCCCCTCAATATGTGGATCTTCATGAATTAACTCTAGATCAGGATTAGTATCATCATCAGGATCTAACTTAGTGTCAGGTTTGGACTTATCATCAGGATTTGACAAGTCATCAGAATTTGCATCAACCCTTGACTTGAGCCTTTTATTTACAAACACAAGTTCTTCATGAGTGTCCTCTTCAATTCCTGGAATTTTCATGCCATCAAAAGAAACATGAATTGATTCAACAATTATCCTTGTTCTCAGATTAAAAACTTTATAGGCTTTTGAAGCAGGATATCCAACAAAAATACCCTCATTAGCTTTTCTGTCGAATTTTCCAAGTATTTCAGGATGTGTCCAAAGAACAAAACACTTGCATCCAAAGATAGGAAGATGCTTCAAGCTTGGCTTCTTTTCCTTGATCATTTGATAAGGGGTTAGTCCATGTCTGTTGATTAGAGTCAGGTTCTGAGTGTAACAGGAAGTGTTGACAGCATCAGCCCAAAAGTATATTGGTAGATCACAAGCATAGTCCTTCCAGCTTCAATCAGTGTCCTGTTTATCCTTTCCATAACTCTATTTTGTTGAGGTGTGCCGGGTGCCAAAAATTGTTGAGAGATTCCCTTGTATTTACATAGCTCATCCATCTTGCTATTTTTTAACCCATTCCCATTGTCACTTCTCAAGATTTACACTTTGTACTTTGTGCCATTTTTAATTAGTCTCAAAAGATCCAAAAGTATTTCTCCTGTCTCATTTTTACTATGCAAGAAAAACACCCAAGTAAATCTATTGTATTCATCAACAACATATAGAGTATAATTTTTCTTATTAATTGACATGACATTCACATGGCCAAAGAAATCCAAATGCAGCATTTGATATGGCTTCTTGATGGATGATTCCGATTTACTTTTGAATGAGGCCCTTCTTTGTTTAACTTGTTGACTTGCAGCACGCAAACTGAAAGGATATCTTCGATATATTATTTATTTTGGTATTTGTACGATTAAACATAAAATTAAGAACACGTAGATCCTCTCCATTAGGACATAAATTTAATTGATCCAAATCAAAGTCAAAACGTCAAACTAGCAAAATCATTTCTTTTTAAGAGATATTCCATTTTTGCAAAATATTAAAATTATATCTTTATGGAATATATATAAGGAAATATGATCAAATAAGAAACATCAAGATCTGATATTTCTTAGATCTGTGTTGCAACAGGAATATGGCAACAAGCTCGAATAAGGAATATATCAGAAATATTCTTTAGAGGTCTCGTGCGGTATCAAAAATATTTTACTCTTCGCTCCAAAATATATCTCTACATATATCAAAAGAGTTTTTATTCAAAGAGTATTAATATTCATGGTTGGAATATTAATATCCAGGTGTATAACTCATTTCATGTACACTTACAGCAATTTTCTCCTGTTTCGTAAAATCAGCATTGCTCAGAGAAAATTATTCAAAAATACTCATAAATATTTCCTAACATCCAAATATATTTTATATGTTAGGAAATATATTTGAAGTATTTATTAAAGTCAAAACTTTGGTCAAAAGATCCTCTCCTTCATTTTCAAGAACAATGATATTTTTTGTAACACCCCCAAATCCGGGGTCGGGGATCCGGGTTGTCACGAGTTCCATTTCCCTTAACAACACCCAATCTTAATAAATAATCAACTACTCTGTACTGTGACCCCACAATAAACACACACACCACAAGTTATAGTCTCAGAGATGAATATCCAAAAATAATCACAAGTCGTTTTATTCCACAATTATATGCCAATACACCTTAAACAGGTTTCTGAATAAATTTACATTTCTTTGCCATTATTACAATTCATAAATATACATAATCTGATACATCAAAAGTTGAAAGCCTAGCCTATTGGTAGTTCCTACCTCAGCTATGGCGGCATCAGTGCTTCTAGAAAACTGCGGAACGTCTCCTAACCTCTTGCGAATCGGGAGCTTGGTCCGGTTCATCTTGTCTATCTGATGTTGTGTGATGAAAGAAGAAAGCAAGGGTGAGCAGGAAGCCCACCAAAATAATATGTATAATGATTAACAATATATGAGCCTTCTCATAGTACTCATGAAAGTCTTGGTCAAAAGAAATGAACCAAGTTGATATCTTAATGCGATGAAGTCGCAAAATATTCAGTATATATATATACATATATACTTTTCAAAATATTGGAAGTCCTCTTCCATGCACAATATACACAAAGTCCCAGTGTATAACTGTATAAAAAAAAATATCGTTGCAAGGTGATCTCATATATCTAACCTTGTCTCAACATTTTTCTGAAAATCTTTGTCATTCATAAGACAATTATTAATTAGATATAAGTTTAAAAGATGAAGTTACAAGATACCCCAATATACTTATATCTTTCCCAAATACTACTTGAACTACCACCGTTCAAGTTATAATTAGCTTCAAAAGTTCATCACATAGATGAGACTATAAGGCAAGATTTGAATAGATTAAATCTTTAAAATATTATCAAAATAAAATGAAGTTACGAGATACTTCATTTGATGTAAACATCATTTTGAAAACTTGACCCTGCCAACACTCAACAATCGCCCAACCGTAGCCTTTCTATCGAAGTGCTCTGGGTAGTGTTGCAGAAATTATCCAATTGGATGATGAACTCATTACGGGAGTTTTCCGCGCCAGGAAGACCACTTACGATGATCAGTCGTAGTAGTACAACCCCACCATTTTCTACATGTAGAGGAGAACCTGTCGGATTTACTTGTCAACCGAACACTGAACTCCTAAGGAATGGACCGCCTTAGCGGAACTTCCAGGCCATTTGGGCCAATATAATAAGGCTGGGCCGGCGCTACTCGGCCACTTACGCCACTCCTAGTTCAGATGAAATCCATGACTCTGAAACGTAAAGCTTGTCCCCACTTTCCCCAAGTAGAAACTTGTTGATACGGCTCCACCAAGAAGTCGTATCTATTTGGAAAGGAGAACTCACCGATATTTCCCAGGCGATGCCTGTTAATGGATTAACTTGTTCCAAGAATTTTACTTCCCGAGTGTTGGGTAAGTAATCAATTCATTTATCAAAACAGCAACCTTGTTGCGAATATAAAACACACCACAGAGCCGGATCCCTCAGGTTTTGAGCGAGTATTTAAATCCCCTTCGAAAGGAGGATCTTAAAAAAAATGAGTTTTGGGATCCGCTCTAACTTTTAAAAAAATCATTTTGAAGACTCGCAAAACATTTTTAAGAATGTTTGGAGTGAAGCTGATTTAATGAAGTAAATCAGTCCCCAGAATATTTAGAAAATATCTGAATATTATTATTTAAATAATATTCCCATAAAGAATAATCTTTATAAAATAATTGAAGTAGAAGTTTTAAAACTTATACTTGAAATGAATATTAAATAACCAAAGATATACTTATATGAAAGTACTATCTTTATTTGAATAATCGAAAATAAGTTTGATTATTTACACCTTATTCTTTAATAAAATAAAGAACAAATCTCAGCAAATAATCGGAGTCATAGATCCTCAAATGAATATTCAAAAATATTCATTAAACAATATAAACTGAGTCATAAGCCCTCGAATGAATATTCAAATAATATTCAGATAATAAAATAAAAGGAGTCATAAGTCCTCGAATGAATATTCAAAATAATATTCATTTAATATAAAATAAAAGGAGTCATAAGTCCTCGAATGAATATTCAAAATAATATTCAATAAATAAATAAGCTGAGTCATAAGCCCTCGAATGAATATTATAAATAATATTCATTAAATAAAATAAAGGAGTCATACATCCTCAAATGAATATCCAAGTAATATTCAATAAATAATATAAAGGAGTCATAAGTCCTCGAATGAATATTCAAGATAATATTCATTAATAAAATCAAGTTATCGAATAAACCTTATTCGATTAATAGTTTTGAAAACTATAAACATATATATATATATATATATATATATAAAATCTACTCGGGATCCTCGACTCCCGGTTTTAGAAAATGTTTTCACCTTTGGGTCCCTATACTAAGGGTATATGCAAATTACTGCTATTCTCTAGCATAGGTATTATCAACTGAACCAACAGATATATTTGGCAAGAATACGAAACAGGCATGCATATATATACCATATCAGCATGCTTCAATATATCGCAACATTTGCTAATTAACCAACATGCATCTATCGCAAGATAATGCATATACATATATACATCACAACAACAGTATAACGGATAGAAAACTTGCCTGAGCGACTGGGGGTTACGAATGGCTCGGGACGAGTCTGGTAACCTATAAACAACAAGTAAGTTGGAATTAAACCAAAGTCACTTGTAAATCTATACTCTAACCAACTCAGACTCTAACGCTCGTTTTGCGCTTACTGATTCTCTTAAGTCACTCGAGTACCCTCGGCTCCACCATTTTTAATAATTTAACCTTTACGAGTTTTAAGGCGATTCCTTCGCGAGTGTCTTACCAACTTCCTAACACACTTACCATAAATGTTTCATGCATTAATTAACCCTTTTTGGTCTTTAACCTATGTTTCAAAGTAAGGCGAGGGGAAAAGTTTCGTTCGCGAAACGCCGTTACTTGAAACGGTCGTTTCTCCTAAACCGTGCATCGGAATCGAACGAACTACATATCAAAACGAAGCTCGTAACATGAGCTATCTAAACATGGCAGTGGTCATAATCTAGCAGGGGGTTCTCGGGTCCTAATGTTATGCACAAAAACAGTCCAAAGAAAATCGGACGTTACGACGGCTATGTTTACGCGATTACCAATGTTTAAACTACTCCAATTAACCACCAACCAACTCATAACCATCAATACAACAAAACTTCACCTAAACCATACCACATCAGTCCATAATCTCCAAGGTTTTCAACTCAAACAACCACAATCACGACCTATGAACTATAATCAAGCTTCAATTACCAAAAACACTTCCAAATCAAACCAAACTACTAATAATCACAATCCATGCTTCTCATTTTACAACACCAACCATTAAACTTACTAACAAATAAAGTAAAGGCTAGGGTTTGAAGTTTATACCTTCCTTGGGAGGTGTTAAGTTGCTAGGAAGCCTTAGGGAGCCTCCTACAAGCTTGATCTTTCCAAAGAAATCAAGAACACAAAGTTAGGCTTTGAAGTTTCTAAAAGTCCGATTTAAAGAACTGTAAAAATGAGGGTCTTACCATGATTATTTGGAAGAGACTTGTGAACAAGAGTTGTAGGCCATCTCAATACCTTTCCAACGAGCTATAGAACACAATATTTGAGTGAGAAATGAAGGAGATACAGCAGTTTTAGTGTTCTGGTTCTGTTTTGGCCGAGAGCATGAAGAACAATGCCTTGGTTTCTTTTTGATTTTGATGAAAAATGATTTGCTTGGCTTGGTTGGTTTGATTTTTGTGTTTGTTTTAGTAAATTACCTAGTTGCCCTTGATTTTGTGTGGTTAAAAAGCCACCACATCTCCTTCCTTCCCATGTCATGCTTGTGTCATCCTCATGATGTCATCCTCCCCTCCTTGTCCTCTTCTCATTGGTTGGGTGACATCATCCTCTCTAATCCCTTTGATTAACTTCCTAATTGTTTGCCTAATGACCGCTGATCTGTTATACGGTTCGCTTAACTTTCGTTTTCGTTTATCGTTTGAAGGATCATACCCGGGATCTTATTACTTAGGTTCCCTTAACCTTTCTCAATATATTATATTCCTTTTATGATCCTCTCCTATAATCCTTTAATTTAAATCCTTTTTATCCTGTTACCTTTTTCTCAAATCTTTCCGTATCTAGTGTATTTCCGGGAAAAATCAAAGTGTTCGGATTTGAATTCTGACGATCTTTACATACACTTATATCCCATATAAAGTACTAATAAAATCTCAGAATATCCATATCAGAACCCCTACATAGTGTGGCATGAAAAGTTTTCTCATTCAGCAAAAACACTATTCATAAGGGTTTCAAAAATTTCCCAAAAATTGGGGTTATTACATTTTTACTCGGAAGAAAATACTGTCAGAATCATTTTAAATCTAGATAAAATACTTCCACTCATTAGAATGACTTAAAATTTGGTATGAATCATTTAAATGGTATTTTATAAGTATGGTAAAAATTTCGTAAATTCGGAGAATTTTTGTTCGGGCACAAAAATCGAGGCAATTGGTGCCACAGTTGACCACGTTTGACCTAGCTACCTTTAAACAAAGTTGACCGAAAGTTGCAGTACATTATTTTATAATATTTTGGTAATTATCATATTTTTTATGATATTTATTTAAGAGGTTTTAGGGTGGTCATATTTAATTGTGCTTAATGTTTAATTAAAATAATTAAATAATGATTAAAAGAAAAGGAAAATATATATTTATTCAAATATATCAGCTGAGTTTTTGAACCCATAAAGTTGTTTCTCTTATATGGCTATGTCAAAGAAACACAACATACTTACCATGTCATCAATCCATGTGACATACAACATCCACCATCCATTTATCTCAAACCCCCACCATTCAATCCACCCAACTTCTCCTATAAATAAACCCCCACTCCAACCGATTTTTTTCAAGCTAAAGAGCCACAAAGTTGCTGGGATTTTTTCAAGAAGTTCCTCTCTTAATCTCTTTCAAATTTTATACACACACTTCTTCTCAAAAACCTTCTCTCTCTTCTATATACTTACATACATACAAGGTTTTTGAAACCCAAGCTTAGCTTCACCCAACCTAGCTTTATCCCACCAAGTGAGATCATCCACTACCACTTCTCCGCCTACTTAAGGAGTGACTTATTATAAAGGAAAGACCCGAGTCCGGGAGAGGAGCTCAGGGACTGGACGTAGGGGTGAGCGAAACTATTAGAGGTTGCGCCATCGCGAACCAGGATTAAATCAACGTGTGGTATTTTCTTTTCTTGCACTCTATTTTCCGCATATATAAACTGCATAACCACTTGGTAAAGTTTTAAAAAGGGATAAATTATTTTAAAACACCATAATAATTTTTAAATTGGTAATTAAGCTATTCAACCCACCTCCTAGCTTAAAATAGCCCTCTTACGGGACCTTACAATTGGTATCAGAGCAGTATTTTTTAACGTGTTTGTTAAGTGATTTGCAGATTTACAGGCACAATAAAAAGTGATCCGGAATGGCGTATATTAATCCTGTTGGTTGTGGTGAAGGTCTGTCAAGCTCACGACCTCCTCTATTTGATGGCAACAACTTTGCAACATGGAAAACAAAGTTTCACATTTATGCTATATCTCAAGGAGTCAATGTTTGGATGGCTATCGGAGACGGTGTTCGCATTCCTACCAAAACTATCGATGACATCATTTTCAAAAAGAAGGTTGGGAATACAACTTAGAGGAAAAAGCCACAATGAATATAGCCGCCAAGTCAGAAATAGTTCTCACAAGTGCACTTGCGGAAAAAGAATATAAAAGAGTAAATAATTGCAAGTCGGCACAAGAAATGTGGAACAAATTAGTGGTAACCTAAGAAGGAACCACTGATATAAAAGATTCTCGTATAGATACATTGATCCAAGAGTACAAGAACTTTAAACTCCAAGAAGGAGAAAATATCATCGATATGGAAACAAGATTTACTCGTATTATTGATGAGTTATCTCAACTTGGAAAGAATTATACTAAAAATGAAAAGAATAGAAGAGTGCTCAAATCTCTACCTCCTAGTTGGAAGGTTAAAGTCACTACTATAAAAGAGTTGCATAACTTAAATGAGTATAAGATTGATAACCTATTCGGAAATCTTCGTGCTTACGAAGAAGATAATATTCCGGAAAAGGTTGCTCCAAAAGTGGAGGATAAAATGAAAAATATGTCTCTAAAGGCCATATTAATTGATTAAGATGAAAACGATGAGGAGTTAAACGAAGAACTCCAAAATCTCGATGAGAGTGAAATTGCTCTACTCACGAAACAACTTCGTCGTGTGCTTCAAAGCAAAGCTCAAAGATACGGAAAAGGCTTCCTAAAATCAAATAATCAACATAGAGTTTTTAACTCTAAAGGAAGGCCAAATTACTCTCAAAATTATTCTTCCAACTATAAGAGTAATTATCCATCTATGAGCTACAATAAAGGCAAAGTTAATCAAAATATAAATACCTATAGTAATGCCAATGCCTCTATAAATCATCCTGTTTACACTCCTCCAAAACCTAAGGATCCATCTTCGGAGGAAACACAAGATGTGTGTTTCGAGTGTAAAACCCCGGTCATTATAAAAGTGAATGTCCTAAACTCTCAAAGGGACGAAGTCTCGTGGCAGAAAATGGTTGGGATCTAAGTGAAGATGAAGAAGCTCCGGAAGCTAGTGAAGAAGTGTTCAAACTATGCTTAATGACTCTCGGAGATGAAACTACCTCAACGGAAATCTCCTCGTCAAATCAAGAGGTAACATTAAACTATATCTCAATTAAATCTTTATTAGATGAATCTAACTTATCCCTCATAGATATGAATAAACATGATTTAATTGAACTTGTAGTAAGTTATAAAAATAAATATAAAGATTTTGAACAAAGGTTTCACTTGCTATAGTCCGAGAAGATGAAAATTGAGGAAATTCATCATACTCAAAATAAAGAATATACTCGGATGATGGACTCAAAAGTCCAAGATGAGAATGAGATTACATCTCTAAAAGATCAAAACCATCTCATCAAGATTGAGGTAAATAAACTTCAAGAAAATATACTCAATCTTGAGACTAAGAATATATCATTAATTCTCAAAGACAAAGAGATGGAACGTGAAAAGATACAATTGAATGATAATATTTATAAACTTCACGTTGATCTATTGAACTTAAAGATTCTAAATGAATCAAATGTTCAAGATAAAGAAACAACTTATAAAGACAATCTTGATAAAGAAAAGAAGCTATTAGAAACCAATGAGTTTAAAAGTGAAGCTCTAAGGTTAAAAGAAGAAAATCATAAACTCATAGCTCAAGTTAAGGATCAAGAAAGAATCCTTAACAACAAGATTGATGCCTTAGAGAAAGAAAATGAAATCTTGAAAAAGTAATTCAAAGATTTACAAAAGGCAATAAGATGTTGGATCAAATGGTGCATACAAAAACCTCATATAATCATGAAGGTTTGGGATATAATAAGAATTCTCCTCCTAAAGGAAATACTCGGAGATTTATATCACCAATAAAGACTTCACCCGAATCACCATCTTATAAATGCACTTATTGCAATAAAATGGGACATGCCATTCAATATTGCAAATTCAAGAATGGTGAAATTAAGGGGAAGCATGTATGGATTCTCAAGGAATCATACAAGAAAGATGATAAACATGTGCCTTACAAAAGTATGGAATATAAAAATCCAAGGCAACAAAGGTCTCATCAACCTACAATGTTTTAAAATAGAAACACACAATATCACATAACTGGTAATGCATTTAGAAGGTGACAACCCCTAATAGAAATGATTATGCCACTTACCATGCTAATAATAGATATACTGTTTATCATGATCCATCAAGATTTCATGATAGCTCTAGGTATTATCAACCTCAAGCTAGGCCTTATGCATCTAGAAATATTTATATGCCTAATAATGATTATACCATGCCTAGATTATTTCATGAAAAATCAAATATTATATATGATGTACTAACCCCAGGACCCTCAAGACAAAGGGGTATCTATAAATTTAACTAATCATATTTGTAGGTTTGTCTTGCCGTGAAATAAGACATATGGTACCTTGATAGTGGATGTTCAAGACATATGACCGGTAACAATTCACTCTTGAACAACATTAAAAAGGTTACCGCGGGGAGCGTAACATTTGGTGATATTAGCAAAGGAAACATCGTCGGCATCGGAGATATCGGAAATGAGAAAGTTAAAATTTTCGACGTTCAATTGGTCACCGGATTAAAGTACAATCTTCTCTCCATTAGTCAATTATGTGACATTGATTACAAGGTAATTTTCTACACTACTCATTGTTCTATATTAGATAAATTTGGAAATTTGGTTCTCACTTGCCCCAGAAATAAAAATGTCTATACATGTGACATGAGCAAGCAAGTGAACGTGTGCCTAATCACTATAAATGATGATCCATGGCTCTAGTATCGAAGATTAGGACATGCCAACATGAAGTTGATAAAGAATATATTAACTAAAGACCATGTCCGAGGTATACCAAAACTAAACTATCATAAAGATCATACTTGTGAAGCTTGTGAAATTGGTAAACAAATTCAAGCATCTCACAAAGCAAAATTTATGGTATCTACCTCGAGACTTCTCGAGTTACTACATATAGATCTTATCGGTCTGGTGCCTATACAAAGTCTCAGAGGTTGTTCATATATGTTGGTAGTTGTGGATGATTATTCACGATTTACCTGGACTGAATTTCTCAAAGCCAAAAGTGATACTTTTGAATCCTTCACATCTTTATGTAAAAGGATTCAGAATCAACAGAATAAAACCATAGTCTATATAAGGACTGATCATGGTAAAGAATTTGAGAATTCTAGTTTCACCAACTTTTGTGATGAACTTGGCATCACACATAATTTTTCCGCTCCATACACTCCTCAATCCAACGAAGTAGTTGAACGGAAAAATAGAACACTCCAAGAAATGGCTAGCACAATGCTAAATGAATATCGTCGACCTAAATATTTTTGGGCCGAGGCTATATCAACTGCTTGCCATATTCCTAATCGGGTTTTGCTACGACCTATAAAATAAAAGACTCCTTACGAGCTATATTTTGGCAAAACTCCAAAACTAAGCTACTTTCGAGTATTCGGAAGCAAGTGCTTCATATTAAATTCAAAAGACTACCTTAAAAAGTTTGATCTTGAATTAGATGAAGGTATATTTCTTGGATACTCGAACAATAGTAAAGCTTACCGAGTGTTTAACCTCAAATCGCTTGTGGTGGAAGAATCAATGAATGTTATTTTTGATGAAAGTAAACCACCGGTGAAATATAAAGATCTTGTTGACCAAGAAAATATTGAACAAGATGATATTGAAAAGGTTATTCGACAATTCAAAAATATGGATCTCGGGACTCCCGTACATAAAAATCCATTAGAATTGGGCGAAAAGGAAGATGAACTTCCTAAAGCAATTCTGTAACACCCCCAGATCCGGGGTCGGGGATCCGGGTTGTCACGAGTTCCACTTCCCTTAATAACACCCAATCTTAATAATTACTCAACTACTCTGTACTGTGACCCCACAATAAACACACACACCACACGTTATAGTCTCAGAGATGAACATCAAAAAAATAATCACAAGTCATTTTATTCCACAATTATCTGCCAATACACCTTAAAAGGTTTTCTGAATAAATTTACATTTTCTTTGCCATTATTACAATTCATAAATATACATAAATCTGGTACATCAAAAGTTGAAGCCTAGTCTATTGGTAGTTCCCTGCCTCAGCTACAGTGACTTCAATGCCTATAGGAAGCTGCGGAACGCTTCCTATCCGCTCGCGAATTGGGAGCTTGGTCCTGTTCATCTTGTCTATCTGATGTTGTGTGATGAAAGAAGAAAGCAAGGGTGAGCAGCAAGCCCACCAAAATAATATGTATAATGATTAACAATATATGAGCCTTCTCATAGTACTCATGAAAGTCTTGGTCAAAAGAAATGAACCAAGTTTGATATTTTAATGCGATGAAGTCGCAAAATATTTAGTATATATACATATATACTTTTCAAAATCTTGGAAGTCCTCTTCCATGCATAATATACACAAAGTTCCAGTTTATAACTGTATAAAAATATCGTTGCAAGGTGATCTAATATATCTAACCTTGTCTCAACGTTTTTCTGAAAATCTTTGTCATACATAAGATAATCATTTACTAGATATAAGTTTAAATGATGAAGTTACAAGATACTCCAATATACTTATATCTTTTTCCAAATACTACTTGAACTACCACCGTTCAAGTTATAATTAATTTCAAAAGTTCATCACACTGATGAGACTACAAGATAAGATTTGAATAGATTAAATCTTTGAAATATTATTAAAGGAAATGAAGTTATGATATACTTCATTAAGTCCCGATATATATATACACCTATATATATACATACGTTTCCTGAAAACCTTTGTCATGTAAAGTATGAACAGAATTGCAATATCCAATAAATTTGGAAAGGAAAGAATTTTGGCATAAACCTGATATCTTGCTGATCAGGCAAAGATACCAATAAGTAATCTTTTCTACTAGTAGATGGACGAATTCCCCACTGGTCATCACCCTGGTCGCAATAGGACCTTATGCTGGACTGCCACTCAGCCACTTATGCATTTGATGGACTCCCACTGAGCCACTTACACTATCATGGACGCCCACTGAGCCCATGTTGCTTATGCCGACTCGATAGATGGACTTACTTCCCGAACGTTGGGTAAGTAATCAATTCATTTACCAAAACTGCAACCTTGTTGCGAATATAAAATACACCATAGAGCCGGATCCCCTAGATTTTTGAGCGAGTATTCAAGTCCCCTTAAAATGGAAGATCTTAAATATAAAAATTGAGTTTTGGGATCCGCTCTAACTTTTAAAAATCATTTTGAAGACTCGAAAACATTTTTAAGAATGTTTGGAGTAATACTGATTTATTAAAATAAATCAGTCCCGATATGAAAGAAATATATGAATATTATTATTTAAATAATATTCCCATGAGAATAATTGAGGTAGAAGTTGGAAAACTTATACTTGAATGAATAGCAAATAATCAAAGATATACTTATACGAAAGTAATATCTTTAATTGAATAATCAAAAATAAGTTTGATTATCGACACCTTATTCTTTAATACAATAAAGAATATTATTAAGTAATAAGCGGAGTCATAATACCTCGAATGAATACTATAAATAATATTCATGAAATAAAGGAGTCATACATCCTCAAATGAATATCCAAGTAATATTCAATAAATAATATAAAGGAGTCATAAGTCCTCGAGTGAATATTCACGATAATATTCACTAATAAAATAAAGTTATCGAATAAACCTTATTCGATTAATAGTTTTGAAAACTATAACCATATATATATATAAATATATATATATAAAATCTACTCGGGATCCTCGACTCCCGGTTTTAGAAAATGTTTTCACCTTTGGGTCCCTATACTAAGGGTATATGCAAATTACCGCTATTCTCTAGCATAGGTATTATCAACTGAACCAACAGATATATATGGCAAGAATACGAAACAGGCATGCATATATATACCATATCAGCATGCTTCAATATATTGCAACAATTGCTAATTAACCAACATGCATCTACTGCAAGATAATGCATATACATATATACATCACAACAACAGTATAACGGGTAGAAAACTTGCCTGAGCGACTTGGGGTGATAAAAGGCTCGGGACGAGTCTGGTAACCTATAAACAACAAGTAAGTTGGAATTACACCAAAGTCACTTGTAAATCTATACTTTAACTAACTTAGACTCTAACGCTTGTTTTGCGCTTATTGATTCTCTTAAGTCACTCGGGTACCCTCGGCTCCACCATTTTTAATAAATTAACCTTTACGAGTTTTAAGGCGATTCCTTCGCGACTGTCTTACCAACTGCGTAACACACTTACCATAAATGTTTCATACATTAATTAACCCTTTTTGGTCTTTAACCTATGTTTCAAAGTAAGGCGAGGGGAAAAGTTTCGTTCGTGAAAGGCCGTTACTTGAAACGGTCGTTTCTCCTAAACCGTGCATCGGAATCGAACGAACTACATATCAAAACGAAGCTCGTAACACGAGCTATCTAGACATGGCAATGGTCATAATCTAGCAGGGGGTTCTCGGGTCCTAATGTTATGCACAAAAACAGTCTAAAGAAAATCAGACGTTACGACGACTATGTTTACGCGATTTCCCAATTTTAAACCATTCAAAACCAACCACAATTCAACCTCAAATCAAACACACAACCAACATCCATCCTTATCACATCATAACAGCCCCAATCAATTCAATTCCAACATTTATACTTATGCCTAAGCTTAACTTTAACTATACTTAAGTTCTTTTAATCAAAACAACAAGATTTACCATTCCATTTCAATACCACTTCAACCCAAACTCTAAACCACAAACATTAAGCTACAATATCACCATAATAATCAAAATCATCTTATTAAACATAGGAATCTAGGGTTTGGAGATGATATACCTTCCTTGAAGTGGTGGGAGGAGCTAGGAAGCCTTAAGAAGCTTTGAGAAGTCTTAGGGATGCTTGGATCTTAAAGGAAAACAAGAAAAATTCAAGTCAAAAATCTTGAAAAAACTATTCATTGTCTTCTTCATTGATTAAATGAAGAAGATTGAGAAGGAATTGATGGCTTAAACTCATGATATAGCCCTAACTAAGCATAATGATGATTAGGGAATTAACTCACCAATTTAGGAAGCTTGGATCTTGAGTTTTGAATTTCTCTCCCTTTGCAATAGTAAAAAGCCGAGAGCTATGAAGAACAATGCCTTGGTTTCTTTTTGATTTTGATAAAAATGATTTGCTTGGCTTGCTTGGTTTGATTTTGTGTTTGTTTTAGTTAA
Organism: Apium graveolens; assembly: GCF_009905375.1. Taxonomy (NCBI): domain Eukaryota; kingdom Viridiplantae; phylum Streptophyta; class Magnoliopsida; order Apiales; family Apiaceae; genus Apium; species Apium graveolens. The sequence goes on from NW_027419075.1 coordinate 120,811, forward strand.
TTATCTATTTGCCCTTGATTTTGTGTGGTTAAAAATCCACCACATCTCCTTCCTTCCCATGTCATGTTTGCATCACTTTGTGATGTCATCACCCCTCCTTTGTCCTCTTTCTATTGGTTGGATGACATCATCCCCACTAATCCCTTTGATTAGCTTTTAATTGTTTGCCTAATGACCGCTGATCTGTTATACGGTTCGCTTAACTTTCGTTCTCGTTTCTCGTTTGAGGGATCATACCCGGGATCTTATTACTTAGGTTCCCTTAACCTTTCTCAATACATTAAATTCCTTTTTATGATCCTCTATTATAATCCTTTAATTTAAATCCTTTTTATCCTGTTACCTTTTTTCTCAATTCTTTCCGTATCTAGTGGATTTCCGGGAAAAATCAAAGTGTTCGGATTTGGATTCTGACGATCTTTACATACACTTATATCCCATATAAAGTACTAATAAAATCTCAGAATATCCATATCAGAACCCCTACATAGTGTGGCATGAAAAGTTTTCTCATTCAGCAAAAACACTATTCATAAGGGTTTCAAAAATTTCCCAAAAATTGGGGTTATTACAAATTCCCACTATAAAAAGTTATCCACTAGATAATGTGCTTGGAGACTTAAGGAAGGGAGTTCAAACGCGTTCACAAGTTCAAAATGTTGTGAATCATCTTAGTTTTCTATTTTGAATAGAACATAAGACCGTGAAATAGGCTTTATTAAGCGAGGATTGGATCTCTGCTATACAAGATGAATAACTCCAATTTACTTGTAGTAAAGTATGGGAACTTGTCCCAAAGCCTCATGATACTTCCATCATTGGCATAAAATGGGTATTTTGAAATAAATTAGACAAAAATGGAACGGTAGTTTGAAATAAAGCAAGATTAGTTACACAAGGATATACCTAAATAGAAGGTATAGACTTTGATGAAATATACACACCGGTAGCAAGAATTGAATCAATTCGAATGCTATTGGCTTATGTTTGTCATAAAAATTTCAAAGTCTATCAAATGGATGTGAAATCTGCATTCTTAAACGGGATTTTTGAAGAGGAAGTATATGTGAAACAACCTCTCGGGTTTGAAAATGCAACACATTCTGACTATGTCTATAAATTATATAAAGCTCTATATGGCTTAAAACAAGCCCCAAGAGCATGGTATGAAAGGTTGAGCAAGTTCCTACTAGACAAAATTTCGTATCCATCTCAACAACCGAGGCTGAATATATAGCAGCCGCAAAGTGTTGTGCTCAAATATTGTGGATGAAGCAAACACTAGCTGACTATAATATAAAATTTGATGTGATCTCAATCTTATGTGATAATACGAGTACTATTGACCTTAGCAAGAATCCCGTATTACATTCAAGATTTAAACATATAGATGTGAGACATCATTTTTTACGTGATCATGTCAATAAAGGCGATATAAAAATGACTCATATTGATACTAAGATCAATCTCGCTGACATATTCACAAAACCATTAAATTCTGAAACATTCACTAAACTCCGCTAGAATATAGGAATATTGGAATTTATAAAATAATGGTTCATATAAATACTCACAGATAAAGTGAGAATAGTTGAGAATTATAAAGATATCTCACGAAAAGGATATTTTCTCGATCAAGTTATTAAGTTTATCTTTAACTCAGATTCATCAATAAAGAAATTTATTGATCGGGTTAAGATAACTTAAATAGCCCAGATTAACCGGGAAAATAAACTTAATCGAGTGAATATTTATTATTCCATGAGGTTTATAAATATTTAGAAGTTATTCTCATACTTTACTAGATAAATACTTAAATATATATATATATATATATATATATATATTACTTGATCTTAATCAATAATGCAGATATATATTTTCTATCTAATAAATATTTGGAAATAAGAGTTATTTGTTTCTATAAAATATTTATGGTATATTTAGTTATATATATATATATATATTTCATATATAAATACTCTTATATTTATATATATATAGATAAATGATATATTTTGGACCAGCCCAACACAAAAACTATCTCAGACCCATAAACCTTGATAAAAGCCCAAAATATTTTCAAGAAAAATATAAAGACATTTATATAAATAGTCCATCAATTTTTCAGCCCAAATTCTATTCAATCAACCCAACCCAAAAATAATTGTAGCCAAATAAAACCCTATCATCTAAGTCGTTGGTTTATAAAAGTGTTGATCTCAGCCGTTAATTCATTAATATATATACAGTTTATACAATGCTCAACACAAAACCTATTCACCTCATTTTTCACCTCTTTGTCGTCTCTCTCTCTCGACTGAAAACCCTAGATCAATTCCGATCAAACTCATCATTTTTACGATGATACTCTTTATAAAAATTACAATACTATGCATATATATAGACATATACTCATCATATCTCTGAAAGATTTGATGAAAATAGTTGTTAGATTGGTTAAATCAAAACGATTATGATGAATTCAATCAGCTATTTCTACATAAATTGCTGAGAAAACATCAAATCGAACATATATTGTTCACATAAACAGAAACACACACTTATCTTTTATTGTCTTTAGTTGATTTTAAAAACCCTAACCTGTTTGTTTAAGTTTGAGAACAGGAGAAGACCGGGAAAGTTTAATCCAATTGAATAATCGAAGAAAAATGGTTGCATGCGGCTTCAATTCACAAACCTGGAAGTTGACTCAGTCTGCGACTGAGTCAACCAGGTAAGATCTGAGTACTTGGCTAGGTCTTAGGGACAGGTAAGTAAATAATCAGTTCAGTCCTTTCTCGAATTAGTTGTTAATTGGATTTCTTGATTGAATTTGATGTGTAATTTATGCATCTATGATTAATTGGCATTTGTTGCGTATGAAAGTTTTAATTAAGGGTACTTTTAACCTTAATAGAATTAATTGATTCATATTAGTATGATTAATTGATGGCTATTGTTATAAGAGTCTTAATCAGGGGCAATTTCTTTATTTTTAACCTTGATATGGTTATCTGGTTTATATTGATGCATCTACTTGGTGACTGTCGATTATTTGAATCTAAAATTTATGGCATTCGAAGTTTAATTGATGGAAATATTGGTATTGATATAATAATATGATTTTGATTATTGTTGTGAACCTTGAATCAGGGTACATTACAGATTAACTGATTGACTTTTGTGTAAAATGTTTTGTGTTAATCTTTCTGCTTACTGGCTGTGCTTAAAATCAGTAAATCATATAGTTTATTAAAATAAAATAATCTGTAAAAAGAACTAATAGAGAAGGAACTATAAATTGGTTAACCGTTTGATTAAATCAACCAGACTTTGGTGTTTTGAGTCTATAAAGTCTTTAAAATGAATAATCTGACTGATTCATAAAAATACCATTCTTCTTAAAGATAAAAATTGATTTGGTTGTATAAGTAAATGTTATGGATAAAAAACTAAGGTTATTATTTGCTGTATTTATTACTAAGATTCAGGAGCTCAAGGCCTTTAATGGTTGCTCTCGTGTTTTGTAGCTTAATTCTGCCTTTACGAGATGCCTACGTATCTCTATGAATTAGAGAATCAAGCCAAAAAACGTAGTTCTGATTTGTGGGGTGAGACCCCTTATATAGATGTTGAGAGTCCTTGAATTGGACTTGGTATAGGAGACTTGGTGGGCAAGTCTCATAATTAGAATGGACTTTGGAGTCCTAGATAGTAGGAAACTGATTCCTTATCCTTTTAGGTCCCCTTGAGGCCAATCTACAAGGATTTATATCTCCACTAGGACTTATCTTAATAGCTGTTTTCCTCCTTTATTTATTAATTACGAAATTAATAAATAATCAGGGCTTTTGGGCCTTCTTTGTTCCATCAGGCCTGATCTGGTCCATCAGGCCTGATCAATGTGTTGACCTTCTTGGTCTGAATGTCATACATCTTCTTATTGGGCCTAGCAGCCCTACACCTTGCAATATCTAATTATATAATCAGGATTTATTTATCCCTATCATTTGCCCCCCAACTTTTGGGAAACATTGATTAGGTTTCGCAGAAGTTAAGTCTATTCATTCCCTTACAGGGTTTCGTTTTTGCGTAAAGTGTGGAGCGACCTACACATTTACAAAGACTTTTCCTTTAATTCAGGAATTATCTTAATTTCCAGGAATTTTTCCCTAATTTTCTAGATTTTTCCCTTAATTTCTGGGTTTTCCCTGGTTTTCTGGGATTTATCCTTAATTTCTGGATTTTTCCCTAATTTTCTGGATTTTTCCCTAATTTTCTGGGATTTATCCCTAATTTTCTGGGATTTATCCTTAATTTCTGGATTTTTCCCTAATTTTCTGGATTTTCCCCTAATTTTCTGGGATTTATCCTTAATTTCTGGATTTGTCCCTAATTTTCTGGATTTTTCCCTAATTTTCTGGGATTTATCCTTAATTTCTGGGATTTATCCTTAATTTCTGGATTTTTCCCTAATTTTCTGGATTTTTCCCTAATTTTCTGGGATTTATCCCTAATTTCTGGATTTTTCCCTAATTTTCTGGATTTTTCCCTAATTTTCTGCCTTAAAATCGATCAGGATGTATAAAAAATCGATCAGGATTCCTGACTGATTTCGATCAGGATCCTGATCGAACTAGCTCAGGAACTAACATTCTGGTCGACGTGATCTTCGATCAGGATCTATGCGGAATCGACTAAGATTCCTGATCGATTTCGATCAGGATTCTGATCGAACTGGCCTTCAAAGTGACACTTTCGTCGACTGAAGCATGGGCTTGATCGACCAGAATTCCTGATCGATTTCGATCAGGATTCTGATCGAACTAGGTTGCTTTCTACCGTTCTGATCGAATGAAATATCGATCTGGATTCTCTTCTGTATCGATCAGGACTCTGATCGATCTTAGTGTTTTTCTTCCTTCTTGCTCGAATGAGATATCGATCAGGATCCTTTTTGGGGTCGATCAGGACTCTGATCGAACTTAGGGGATTTCTTTCCTTCTGTTCGAATAAAGTATCGATCAGGATTCTGTTGGGCGTCGATCAGGACTCTGATCGAACTTAGGGGATTTCTTTCCTCTTGATCGATTGAAGTATCGATTAGGATTTTTTTTCTTTGTCGATTAGGACTCTGATCGAACCATTTTAAAATTCTGGTCGATTTTCGACCCTTCATTTTCCACAGTAGCTTCTAGCTTATTCCTGATATTTCTGGTAGATGGTCTTTTAGGTTGGGCCTGGCTAAATGGGCCTAGAAATGCCTCGTATTCCGAGCTTTTCTCCTATATAAGTGTAGTGTGAAGTGAGAATCCTCACTTCACTTCACATTTCTCATTTTCTCTCATAAATCTCTCTAGAGTTCTTCCTTTGAGAAGGCGATTTCAGGCGTCCTCAGCCACCGCAGCTCCACCTTTCTCAGGTTTTTCTGGGTTTCAAGCCTTCAATCGAAGCATATCAATGGCGGATCGTGACTTGGCTCGTTTGCAGAAGATGAATGTCTCTAAGAGAGGTACAAACATTCAAATTCAATCTCCATATACTTCCCTACTTGATATGATTAACTCGAGAGGTGATGAATATCCCTCTCTATCTGAGTTAGATTCATATAATCATGGTAACACCTTTCATGAGTTAGATGGTAGGATAGAGTCTATGAACACCCTGTACAGACTTCCACCCCACCTTAGGATCACTCCAGCCGCCCCTGGGGATAGGACTTATATTTGGGAGGGGGATACTTTGTTTATCTATCGAGGAGCCCTGACCGCGGGTCTCAGGTTCCCATTCCATGAATTTATTCCTCGCTTACTTGCAGATGTACAAATTAACCCTTGTCAACTCCCTCCTAACGCTTGGAGGAACATTATCTGTTTTATGGTCCTTTGTCTTAGAAACAATTTTCCTCTTTCCGTAGCTGTCTTTAGGAAAGTTTTCCAATTCTATAATAGCGCCATGAGTCAACCAGGTTGGGTTTTAATTCGTCAACGGCCCAAAATCCCTCATATCTTCGATAGTAATTCCATAGTTGAGAATAACCCCAAATGGAGGGACGAGTTTGTGAGGCTGACCTGGGCTGGGGGTGATTGGGCCACACTCTTTCGTAGGCCCTTTTGCAAAGTGTCAGATGGGAGTCCAGGTAGCATCAGATTATCTGATGAGGAGGAGGTGGCCTACCAAGCCTTAATTTCAGATGATGGGAAAACAGACATCTGGACCCTCTTAGAGGAGTTTTCTCTGAAGAAAGTTGGTCTCTCTCAGGCCAGTGATAAGGGTAAATTTATAACTGGATAACCATTTTTCCTTCCCTTTAATTGTAACGTTTTATCTCTCCTGCAATTTAATATTCTTTCTATCTTTCCTTTTCAGCTTGCGAGGCCATCAATAATGTCAACAGGCCCAAGGAAGGGGAGTCAGGCCGCCAGAAGAGGGCCAAGCTAACAAGGACCCCAGGAGCAAACCTGACGGTCCTTCTTTTCTTAAGCCCCACGTCCCGGTGGTCGAGTTGGGGGACGATGTGGATCCTCCACTTAAGGCACATTCCTTCAGGCCTAACTAGGGCTTCAGGAGGAGTGATACGATGGTTGGATCCACCAAACATGCTAAGGATTGGTCGTACCATTCCATCACTCCCCATGACTTTACTGACATTGTTACGGGGAGTGATATCGAGACTATTGAGCTTCTGGGTTCTCAAGCCCAAGCTGCGGTAACTTTCTTTTTTCTCTTTTTCTTTGAATCCCAACTTTCTCGTATTTCAACGAACTTGTGCTAACTCATACATATTTCTTTGCAGAGTAATACCTACTTCCAGGCGGCCCTCCACCAGGCTAGGTCCTGGAAGGGTAACTCAGATGGGTTTGAGAAGGAGATGAAGAAATGGGAAGAGAGAGCCAAGGTCCTGGAGAAGAAGCTAGACACGAAGAAAGAGGAGCTGGCTAAGGCTCATTCCGAGCTGGTGAAACTTAGGATCGATAAGGATAAGCTCATTGATGACTACATGGATTCTGACAAGTTTAAGAATCTCATGGAGATTCATGATGAGGGTCTTTATTCCCTACAGTTTACTCAGGGATGGGATGCGGCCGTAAAGGCGGTTTCTGAGAAGCACCCGGGCTTAGTCGACCCTAAGGACTTTATAAGTCCCGAGCAGGCTGAGTCGGAGGACAGCATAGACGCCCTCTTCAACTCCCCTTAGCCAGATGATCACATCTTGGATCCTAACACTGCTTCTCCTCCCGCTTCTCCTGCGAAGGATGCTGAAGGCGCTGATAAGGAGCAAGAGAATGAAGGCTTCCGCATGGAGGAGTAGTTTTTCTATTCTGTAATTTTATCCTTAACTTATGTCTGGACTTTTGTTTGTATTAAAACTTATTACCCTCCGGGGCTATTTTATATGTTACTTTCCTTACTTGCATTCTCTCCTTTATTTTTCCGATACTTTAATATTCAAACTTGGCTTAATGGGCCACACAAGTATTATCACAACTCAAACATCCATAGGTTGAAATAATTTCGAACTCTTCAATTTCAAGTCTGGTTTTCCAAAACCTTGCATAATATGGGTTCGACCCTGATCTATAATAGCTAGAAAATAAAAATCCTATGCAAACAAAGCTTCAAGGTGCTTTTAAACCTACTTGTCACAATGACAAGTGAGAATCATACTTCAACTATCTTACACGTAGTAAACCTTCAGGTTTTGTGCGTTCCAGGTTCTCAGGACTTCAAAACCATCCGTAGTCTCCAGCTTGTAGGTTCCTCTACCCTGAACGCTCTTGACTTTGTACGGCCCTTCCCAATTTGGGGCAAGTTTCCCTTTCTGTCCTACCCCAGAAGCTTCTATCTTCCTCAAGACTAGGTCACCTTGTTTAAAGAACCTTTCTTTAACCCTTAAGTTGTAGTAGAATGAAGCTTTCTTCTGATACTCTACTATCTTTGCATATGCTTCATCTCGCACTTCATCGATTAAGTCTAGAGCCAACCTTTGTCCTTCCTCATTTTCCTCGGCATTGAAAGCCTGAATCCTTGGAGAGGAATGTGATATCTCCACTGGAACTACTGCTTCTGCCCCATACGCCAACATGAAGGGAGTTGCTCATGTCGTGACTCTACAAGTAGTCCTATAGGCCCACAATATGGGAAGTATCTCATCCACCCAATTATTTCTTGACTTCTCGATCCTCTTCTTTAGTCCATCCAGGATTATTCGATTTGCTACTTCCGTTTTCCCATTGGCTTGTGGGTGAGCCACGGAGGTGAACCGTAACTCAATTTCATTTTCTTCACAATACTTCTTGAATTCCTCGTTGTTAAACTGCGTTCCATTGTCGGTGACTAGGACACGGGGAATTTCATATCGGCACATAATGTTTTCCCACAGGAATTGTGCAACTTGTTTAGTTGTGATTTTGGCCAAGGGTTTGGCTTCAATCCACTTAGTGAAATAATCAATGGCTACAATTAGGAACTTCCTTTGTGTCGTGGCCATAGGGAAAGGCCCTAGAATATCCATTCCCCACATAGCAAAGGAAATAGGCGAGTTGATAGATGTCAGCATCTCGGGAGGTTGTCTAACAACAGGTGCATACTTCTGACAGCGGTCGCACTTCTTCACATATTCTTTGGCATCAGCCATCATTTCCGGCCAATAAAAGCCTAGACGAGTTATCTTTTGAGCCAGGGCCCTGCCCCCCAAGTGTTGTCCACAAATACCTTCATGCACTTCTTCAAGAGCCAATCGTGCCTCATCGGGCCTGAGACACCTCAAGTAGGGAACCACGAAAGATCTTTTGTAAAGAATCCCATCTATCAAAGTGTACCTTAGTGCTCGAACAGTTAACTTCCGTGCTTCAGTTGCATCACTTGGCAACCAACCGGTTTGAATGTGAGCCTTAATAGGATCAATCCATGACGTCCCCAGGCCTATAGGAGCCACAAGCTTAACATCTATGCTTCGTGTCTTCAAAACACGGAAGTACACACTTCCTGAACTTTCTTCTATCTCGGATGAAGCAAACTTTGATATCGTATCTGCCTTAGCATTTTCTTCCCTTGGAATGTGCTCAACATGACATTCATTAAATTGGGTCATCACAGCCCTTACTAGGCGGACATACTTAGCCATCGTATTATCCCTTGCCTTAAATTCTCCCTTTACCTGGGATATGATCAGCTTCGAGTCTCCCCGGACCTTTAAGTTTTTGACTCTAAGTGTCCCAGCTAGACCAAGGCCAGCAATCAGGGCTTCATACTCTGCCTCATTGTTTGTGGTTGGGAAGTCTAGCTTCATAGCATACTCAATTAAGAATCCATCAGGGCTTTGCAAAACCAACCCTGCTCCACTGGAATTTGTTTTTGATGCTCCATCAAAATAGAGAACCCAATATTCTTTCTCCTTATCATCCTTTTCTCTGTCCCCATTGTCGACTCCCTTGTCTTGAGGTATGGTATCTTCCTGCCCCCCGACTTCTTGGTTGGGTATGGTACATTCCACCATGAAGTCAGCTAGTGCCTGGGCTTTTATGGCCGTACATGGCTTATACTTGAGATTGAACTCTCCCAACTCTATTGCCCACTTAATCAATCTCCCACTTGCCTTGGGACTGTGAATGATATTTCTCAGTGGCTGATTCGTTAGCACCTCAATCTGATGAGCCTGAAAGTAAGGACGCAGTTTTCTCGAAGCCATTACCAAGGCTAGAGCAAATTTCTCAATAGTTGAATAATTCAATTCAGCACCATGCAGAATTTTGCTGACATAATATACAGGTTTCTGGACTTTTAGCTCCTCCTTAACCAACACCGCGCTCAAGGCGCTCTCTGAAACGACCAAGTATAAGAATAAAACTTCATTCCAAGATGGTTTGGCCAACAACGGGGCCTGAGCCATATACTTCTTTAACTCTTCGAATGCCTTCTGGCTTTCCTCATTCCATACAAAGTCTTTGATATTCTTTAGTGACTTGAAGAATGACAAGCACTTGTCTCCTGACTTGGAGATGAATCGTCCTAGCGCAGCGACCCTTCCTGTGAGCTTCTGAACATCCTTGATAGTTTTTGGTGGTTCCATGTCCAGGATTGCCTTTATTTTATCGGGGTTAGCCTCAATTCCTCTCTTTGAGACCATTAATCCCAAGAATTTTCCAGATCCTACTCCGAAAGCGCACTTCGTAGGATTCAACATCATCTTGTGGTACCTCAGGATCTCAAAAGCTTCCCTCAAATGGGTTATATGATCAGTCTTTACTAGACTCTTGACTAACATGTCATCAACATAGACTTCCATAGTCTTACCAATAAGATCCTTCAAAATTTTATTTACCAACCTTTGATAGGTGGCTCCCGCATTCTTAAGACCAAACGCCATAACAAGATAACAATAAACACCAAAATCAGTGATAAATGATACCTTTGGAATGTCATCCTTGTGCATCTTAATCTGATTATATCCGCTAAATCCATCCATGAAACTTAGCATCTCATGCCCAGCAGTGGCATCAATCAAAGTATCAATCCTTGGCAATGAATAACAGTCTTTAGGGCATGCATCATTCAGATCAGTGAAGTCTATACACATCCTCCACTTTCCATTAGCCTTCTTCACCATTACAGGGTTTGCTAACCACTCCGGAAATTGAATCTCCTCAATGAAACCAGCCTCTAGGAGCTTCTCTACTTCCTGTTTTATAGCCTCTTGTCTTTCCGGGGAAAAATTTATTTTCTTTTGTTTCACTGTCTTCCGGCTTGGATCCATGTTTAGCTTGTGAGTAATCAACTCCGGGTCTATGCCTGGCATATCAGCTGCTGACCATGCAAATACATCACTATTTTCTTGCAAAAATTTCACCAACTTCCCTCTAAGGGGCTCCTCTAGTGTGGCTCCAATGAAAGTCATCCTCTCAGGATTCTTGGGGTCTAAAGGAACCGAAACCAAGTCTTCTGCTGGCTTTCCTCTCTTCTCATCATTTTCTTGGACATCCATGTCTTCAATAGGAAGAACCTGCCCCCCGACTCCATCTGCCCTCAAAGAGGCCACGTAACAGCTTCTAGCCATTTTTTGATCTCCTTTCTCTTCTCCAATCCCGTTTCGGGTGGGAAACTTCATAACTGAATGGTAGGAAGAGGGGACTGCCTTAAAGGCATGTATCCCTGTTCTCCCCATGATAGCATTATAAGTTGAACTAGCCTTTACTACCACGAAATCCAACATCTGTGTTGCTTGTCTTGGTTTCGTACCTATGGTGGTTGGCAGTTTGATTATTCCTTCCACAGGACATTCTACTCCAGCAAATCCATATATCGGCATGTCGGTTGGTGTCAACTGGGAATCGTTATACCCCATCCTTAGAAAGGCGTCGTGGAGCAATATATCCACAGAAGCACCATTATCCACAAGAACCCTCTTAACCGGGCTATTTCCTATTATTGGTGTTATGACCAACGGGTCGTCATGAGGAAACTTTACGCCCTCTAGGTCAGAATCATCAAAAGCCAATGTTACTTCTGTCCTGGCCCTCTTCGGGGCTTCTCCAATAATATGCATAACCTCTCTAGTATATGCCTTTCTTGAATTTTTGGACAATCCAGCAGCAGTCCGACCTCCAAAGATCGTGTTTATCACAGGTCCTCGAGGGCGTCGTGGTCCTCCAAAAATTGCATTTATAACCGGCCCTCTAGGTTGGGGATTCCGCCCCTGATCGTCTTGGTCCCTCCTACGATCTTCAAAATTCTTCATTCCACTATTATTTCTGTCCCCTCCATCTCCAGTATACTTGTTCAATCTTCCTTTTCGAATCAGAAATTCAATTTCATCTTTCAATTGCCTACACTCATCGGTGTCATGGCCAACATCCTTGTGAAACCTGCAATACTTGCTCTTATCTAGCTTGGCGGGATCAGCCTTCAAGGGCTTAGGCCAGCGAATATCTCTATCTTTCTCAATCTCCATCAAAATTTGACTTCTAGGAGCATTCAGATTAGCGTATTCAGTGAACTTTTGCCCGGTTCCTCCCTTCTTGGGGGTTGAATCAGGGTTTTGTTCGGTTCTAGGATATTTGTCCTTTGCAATATATTCTAGATCAGTTTTTCGCTTCTTGCCTCCAGTGGGCTCATTACTTATTACGGTCTTCCTCATACTTTCTTCAACCTTGATATACTTCCCTGCCCTCTCTTGGAGCTGCAACATGCTTTCAGGGGGACGTTTGGCCAAGGACATCTTAAAAATTCGTCCCTAGTTCCTTGTTGCAGTGCTATCATGGCTACCTTATCATCAAGGTCCGGGACTTTTAAAGCCTCTTTTGTGAAACAATTCAGGTAATCTCTCAAGGATTCCTTAGCTCCCTACACAATACTCATAAGAGATGCTGAACTTTTCTCATGGACTCTCCCGCTGATGAATTGCTTAATAAAAGCCTGACTTAACTCTCTGAACGATCCAATGGAGTTTGGGGGTAAGCGACTGTACCATCTTTGAGCCATACCCGACAGGGTTTGAGGGAAGGCCCGGCACTTAATAGCGTCATTCACGGGTTGCAGCAGCAGTGCATTAGAGAATGTCCTGACATGGTTAGCGGGGTCTCCGGTGCCATTATAGGCTTTGATAGTGGGCATCTTGAATTTCCTTGAGATATGGGCATTCATTATTTCTTCTGTGAAGGGTGGAGTTGGATCATCAGGGTCTCCAAGGGGAAGGAAATTGCTTGGATCGGTTCTTGGGAAGACAGCCCTTCTTCGTACCGGACCATCCAGGTCTATGACAGGAGGAGGATTTCTCCCCCTAGGAGGCATCTGGGGTCTGGTGGCCTGGTGAGCTTCCAAGTCACACCTCAGCCTTTGGATCTCAGCCTCATGAGCCCTTATCCTTTCCTGCACTTCCTGGGGATTCGCCCCTTGGGTACTTCGAGGGCGTTGCCTTCGAAATCATAAAACACAACATAGAATCCTCTACCGGTAATTTGACTAATGCTCAACAGATTGTGTTTTACTCCTTCTACCAGAGTTACATTTGAGATGATGACATTTCCAATGATTATATTGTCATATCCCAGTATTTTTTCTACATTGTCATTGGGCCAGCCTTCTCCTCATATTCTGACAACAGGGATTTATTTCCAGTCATATGTGTAGAACAACCGATGTCCTGTACAAGCACATTCTTTTGATTTCCCTGTAATCATAAATATGGAAATTAGTTAGCATTTTTAAGAACCCACGTTTGTTGGGTCCTTTTGGACATTTTATGTATTTTTGTAGCAAAAGATTTCTTGTTAGGAATTGATCCATCGGGAATTACTCCATCAGGATTTGTCTTGATAGTTTTAATTCTATAAGATCTATGCACATTTAGTTTAACAGTTCTATTTAAAATGGAATTTTTTTTGAACTGAGATAAAGGATCATAATTGTTGTGATACAGACTATAATAATATTTACAAGTATAAATAGAATGCCAAATGCTACCACAATGAGAACAAAAGTTCTGTGATTTGTAAAATACTGATCTACCACTAATATCAGACTCAGAAATCTTAATGACTTTCTTTTTAGGCTTCCTGCAATCAATATCAACATGATTAGTATTACCACAATTAAAACAAGCTTTTCTAGGAGCATCAGGAATGTACTTATAATCACTAGCCTTGTTTATTCCTTGTTTTCCATTTCTACCTCTTTTAGCACTAGATTTGTGAGTCCTAGCAGTTATCTCACAAATTTTCTTGTCTGATTGATTCTTAGAAAGAAGTCCTATATTCTTTCTTTCCTTTTTTTTTATTTTAGACTCTTCTTGCTTTTTATCAGGAACTCAAGGTGCAGCTTTCTTATTATCAGGATTCTTTGAGGTAGAACCAACTTCATAAACAGACTTTACTCTATTTTCATCAGTTCTGACAAACTTAACAGGAGTAGTATATTAATAACCTTATTTATATTCCTATCAGTAAATTTATTATGAACTAGACATTATTTCCAATTCTTATTACTAATGAAATTATGAACTTTTCTTCCTGAAGTCATCCAAGTTTTAAATACCTCTTATTCATTCTCAATAACTTCCTCTAGTCTGGCATATTTGATGTTATCTGAGTTTCATTATGTTGGGCCCTTTTACATGCCTTTTCATTTTCATTCATGCATACTAACTCAGCTTCTAAGTAATCATTTATTTCCTTAAGTTTCTTATTTTCAGCAATTAAACTGTCACATTCAATAGTCTTGTTTTTAAAAGTGACATGCAAAGAATATAAGAAAGTTTTCAGTTTAGATAAGTTATTAATATCAATAGGGTAAACAACCGAAGGTGCCTTATCAGTTCCTGACACATCCTCACCATGAGTTGCCATGAGTGCATAGCATTCTTCATCATTGTCGGTTCCTGATGAGTCCATTCAGTCCTTGTTAGAATTTGTTATGACCAAAGCTTTTCCCGTTGACTTGGGGCACTTAGTAGCAAGATTTCCCCTTTCATTGCAGTTGTAACAAGTCACCTTAGCTTTTTCAAACTTCCTTCCCTTGAAGTTTTGTCCTTCATTCCTTCTGAATTTGCCTTTGCCATCTCCAGAGTACTTTTTGTTGAAACCACCTTTCCTTTGTGGTTTTGCAAATCTCATCCTTATAAAGCCTTTCACAAGCATAACAGCCATTTGAACCACTTGTGGATCATCTAACTCAATCTCATAATCCTCATCAATATTTGTGTCAGGATATGATGATTCATAAATATCTAACTCTTCCACAATGTTCCTTCTTCGAGACCTTTCACTCACTCTATCTTTTACTTTATGAGTTTCAGCATTGAAAGCCACAACTTTCATCTTTTGAACTTTCTTATTCTTCCTTTGTTGAATCTCCAAGTCATGAGTTTTCAGCATCCCATAAAATTTATCCAGTGTCAATAAATCAAGGTCATACTGATGCCTGATTATAGAGGCTTGAGTATCCCATTCTTTAGGAAGAGCTCTCAAAATCTTGGTGTTTGAGTCTTCCCTGTTATACTCTTTTTCAACCAATGATAAATCATTCAGCAATGTCAGGAATCTATCATAGATGTTAGTAATTGACTCAACAACCTTGGCATCAAATTGCTCATACTCTTGAACAAGAACAACTCTTTTGTTCTTTTTTATTTACATTGTACCTTGGCACTGTACCTCCAAAGCATCCCATATTCTTTTGCAGTCTTGTAGACAATCACCATGTTGAACATCACATTATCCAAACTGTTGTGCAGAATATTTCTGACTTTTGCATCCTTAAGCATTGACGCTTTCTAAGCATCTGACTTTCTGATTTTTATTTCCTAATATAGTGTTCATGAATATCTGGTGTCATGGGCACAGACTTCATAAGATATGGAGGTCCAGCTTTGAAGATGTCAACATATGCATCATTAATAGTCTCAAGAAACATCAACATCTTTACGTTCCATATAGAGTAATCAACTTTCTTTAGGATAGGAATTTTCATGCTTTCATACTTACTTCCAGACATCTTGATCTTTTCAAATTAACAGTTAATTTGACTGCTCTAATACCACTTGTTTCCCAGTAAAGTAAGTATTTAAGGGAGTTGGATATAGTTACTTAAACAAATCGATTTATCACTGAAGTAAAGTAAGCACGGATGAATCCAATAACAGTTTATATTGATCTTTAATAAAATATTACAAAACTCTCTCAAGAACGATATTCTTAAGAGCTGCTAGGTTATAGAATACTCGAGTTAAGCACACCACAAAGTGTTACCTATTCTGTGTTTATATATTACACAACTATAATCAGTCTCTATCAATTACAAGATATGTTATAGTATAATTTATCTACTTACTATACATATCTAAATCAACAACTACGATCCTATAAATTAGCAGATTCTGGTTTATCTCGCAGCTCTGACTTATCACTCAAGACATCTTCAACGGATAAGCTGATCAACGGATAAATGTTAGAACTTTAACGGATATTCATATGTAAACATCAACGAATGACTGAATAGAATGTCAACGGATGATTAATGAAGCTTCAATGGATAATCATATCCTGACTCTTGATCAGATCCTGATTGTCAGACAGATCCTGGTTCCTGACATAAACAATTCCCAACAAATAGCTCATTAGAAGAGACTTGGATGGCTCTTATATGGGAATACTTAAATAATGGAACACTCCCAAAGGATAAGATGGTGGCGAGACGACTCCGATATAAAGCGGCATGATATGTGGAATATGATGGCGGCTTATACAAAAGAGATTTCAATCATCCTTTACTGAAGTGTATTATGGGAAAAGGCTGTCGTAATATTCTAAGAGAAGTATATGAAGAAATCTGTGACAACCACTCGCGGGTGGATTACTTGCGGCAAAGATATTGTGACAGGGTTACTACTGGCCAACCTTGTGGGAAGACACGTTTCAGTTGGTGAAAGCATGTGATAACTGTCAAAGATTTGCAAACTTCTCCAACATACCAGCAACTCGTTTAACCACTATGGTGAGTCCTTGGCCATTCTCCATGTGGGGAATTGACTTGATTGGGGAACTCCCCAAATCCAAAGGGAGCGTCAAGTACGCGATAGTAGATGTGGATTACTTCACCAAATGGGTCGAAGATATGCCCTTAATAACGATCACTATAAAGAAGATAGTAGATTTCATCTATAATTTTATAATCTGTCAATTCGAGATTCTCTATAAATTAATCTCTGAAAATGGAAAGCAGTTCGATAGCAAAGAATTGAAGATGTTATGTGAAAACTTGAAGATCCAAAAAGATTTCGCTGTAGTATATCATTATGTTAGGTCCCGAAGTATCATATAAGAGGGGGGTTCAATATGATACTCACTAAATTAAAAAATTCTTTCGAATCTTTTACGGATATATAATTTAGTGTTTGTTAGTGGATTCCGTGTTCTTGAGGTGAATAGTGTTTTCAAAATTAAAATAAAGAACACAAGATATTCGTGGAAGTATATATTCATATATAAATCCTCGAGGGTGTTGCTACAGTCCGGTAAATATATTAACCGGCTGTAATCCAAGAATAACAATGTTCTTGCTTCTACAAAAATCAACAAATTAAATCCTATATAAAATCTATATTTATTTGTCCAAGGATTTAATTACCGGGGAACGATTATAATGCCCATAAGAATATACAAGAATTAAATCGGGCATTATAATATTTCTCTAGTGAGGAGTTTAACGAATATCCAATAAACTTGAGCTTCTATGTATTTCTTTGTTTCTTGTTTTATCAGCTCTCGTTGGAGAAGATAAACATAATAATGTTTTTTATTCTTCTGCTTGAAGTGTAGACTGTTAGATATTGAGTATAATACAAGGGGGTAAATGTGTTTTCTTGATTTTTAGGCTTTTTCAAACTATTTGGATATGGTGAACAAAGCAGTCTAATTTGTAGAGATATTGTTTTTAACAAAATTAATAAAGCATGCACAACAAACATAGTATTTTCAAAACTCACTTAACTTTGTATTAAAATTAAGTATATCTTCCTAGAAATTTATGGGTTCTTTGTAAGTAAATAACTCAGCTTCTAACTTGAGAGAGTACAAGAAAATCTAGATCTGTTTGTTACACTTTAAAATAAAGGACCGGTGTTTACTTTATAGATTAGTAAACACGAGTTTACATAACATGCAATAAGATGTACTAAACCCTATCTTAAGTTATCTCTAAAGCTTTCCATTTCCGGCTTAGTGAATCCTTGCAAATCTTGTAGGTCTGTGACGTTCCTTTGTCAGTTAATCTTGGCCCTTGATCTTGCACTCTTCAAGCTGCTTTTGTACACTTTTCAATCTAAGTGATTCGATCATTTGTTGATTGATAATCTTGAATCTTTAACTTGTTTGCATTCTGTACTTGAGGTTCATATCAAGATCTCCAGTTTGTTGTATAGAGAACTGACATCTCGATAAGTATAATGGCTTATCGAGATCTCTGAGTTCTCTATAAGTGTTTTGACGTGTCGAGGTCTCTGAGTTCTCTATAAGTGAATTTGGTTTGTCGAGGTCTCTGAGTTCTCTATAAGTGTCTTTTACATGTCGAGATCTCTGAGTTCCCTATAAGTGAACTTGGCTTGTCGAGGTCTCTAAATCTCTGCATGTAGAAATGACTTGTCTATATCTCTGAGATCTCTATATACATTTTGACTTGTCGATATCTCTGAGATCTCTAATGAGAAATTGACTTGTCGATATCTCTAATCTTCATTTTGACTTGTCGATATCTCTGAGTTCTCTATATGCAGAAATGACTTGTCGATATCTCCAATCTTTCCATCTTCATTTGACTTGTCGATATATCTGAGACTTCTCTATAAGCCATTTTGGACTTCTCAATAAGTCATTCTGGAGTTCTCGAATGACTTCTCTATATGACTTGATCTGTGACTTGTAGATATCTTGACCTAGAATATTTTTCCTAAAATAGATTTATTCAACTCCAAGCTTCTTCAATTTTTCTCTGAGGCATGATCTTGTTGATCTTCTTCCAGAGTTTATTCTTAGGCTTGATACTGTTCACGGAAAAATACTTCAGTCTAATCTTTAATATTTTTACAGACTCAAGTAATACAATACAAAATACAGATTTAGACTATCATACAACTAAATCTTAGGGTTGCCAATGTGACGTAGTCTTGTTATAGTACAGGCATGTCTTGCACAACAATCTCCCCCAATTTTCAAGAAGATTGCTTATCACAAATTCATGTCGGGTAACAATACTAACCCCAAGTTACAATAAAAAATAAATACATATAAATTGATAGATTAATAGATACAACCTTTATACAAAGAGTGATTACATGAGTTCAATAAGTACATTCATCACACAAACTTCTCATAGCCTGATTCTTTTCTAATGAGGTCCTTTAGATTTACAAGAACTTGAAGTTCCTCTATGATTTATGTCCCTCTTAGAGCTTCCAGAAGCTTGAGCCAATCATCCAATGAATATTATTCAAGTAATATACTCTGAATCTTTAGAGTCTGCCAGCTTGTATGTTTAGAAAGTGTCCAGCCTTAGATATTCTGCTCAGCCCCTTTACCTTGAGTTCATTTGATCTTTGCTCAAACATTTTTATCTCTTTTGTTTATTTCCTTTCCCTTTCCTCTCTTTCTACCTTTTCTTTTGCTCTTCTTTCTTCTCTTACTACTAACTATACACACATCACAACCCTCCATTCCCTTGTACTTGTGTCCTTATCCTTCATTAAGCTGATCACCCTCTTTATTTCTGTGGTTAAAAA
The DNA here is from genome assembly GCF_009905375.1 of Apium graveolens. NCBI lineage: Eukaryota > Viridiplantae > Streptophyta > Magnoliopsida > Apiales > Apiaceae > Apium > Apium graveolens. The sequence continues at coordinate 140,081 of NW_027419075.1, forward strand.
TGTATCCATTAAATCCCTGCCAAGTAGAGTGAAGGATCCATCTTGATAGTAGATTCTGACTTCTCTCAATGATACAACCCAAACTTTGACTATTACTTCAGCTAATTGTAGAAAGTAGTCATCACCTGTGATGCACCAATTTAATGGTAGAAAATCAGTTTGATCAAAGCAATTCTAGATAGCCCTCTCTTCAACTTGCATCTTCTTTGGCTTTCTTGAAATAGTTTTGTAACGACTTTTTATTGGTGGCTTAAATGAAGATAGGTTTGAGATTTTCTATAGGGTGGTTTGGATAGAAGTGATTGGTATTTTTAGTAAGGTGTTTGCAGTTGGCTTGTACAAAAGTTTAGGCTTAGAGGTTAAAGGTAGTTGAGTATTTGAGTTTGCAGGCTTAGTGGTTTGAGTATGTGAAATTTTGACTTGTTGGACACCTTTCTTGTTTCCTTCACCATCTTCACTCTTCTTTTCCTCCTTTCATCTCCCTTTTTCTTGTCATCCCTCTTCTACTCATCATGCTTCATATCTTCTACTTTGCTGCTAGTTTCTTTATAAGAGTGACTTGGATTTAAGCCAAAAGGTTTTTGCTCATCATGTTTTGGCTCATCATCATCCTTGTCATCTTTTAAGTTGAATCTTGAGTTTGGCAATATGGTCTTAGCATTTTGAAGGTATCTCCCCAATATTTTAATCATCTCCTCATCTTCAATTTTCTTGTTCTTTTTGGATTTTAGATCAGTTTTAAGGGTCATTATCAATCTCAAATTTCCTCTTACACAATTTTTTGGAAGTGTGAAGAACTTGCACTTTTTGTTCTATGAGCAGATGTAGGCCACCCCTTGCTTGAATACAGATAAGCTTCAGGAAAAGTAGCTATCTGAGCTTTCTTGAGTTTATTTAGCAGTTGGGTGTCCTCTGGAATAACTGGATTAACTCTGTCAATAATTACATCCAGCTCAGATGCTCTCATGGCTTGAAGATTTGAGAGAGACACATGTAGACAACTTTACAAGCCACAATCATTTACATTTGCAATTATTTTTTTCTCTATAAAGTTTTCAACTTTGACAATTATAACTCTAAGAAAGTTTATGTTGTTGGCCAGGGCTCTTTTGTAGGTAATGTAATTCTTGTGAAGAGACACCCTCAAGACTGTTAACAGCTCATTGAACTATTTATCTTGACAAGGTCCTTATACAGCTTTATATAGTCTATCTTTTCCAACATCTTGAGATATTTGAATCTATGAAGAACTTTGACCATTTTGAGTTGATGTCAATTTTTCAGCCTCTTTAGATTTACCAGCTTCCTTGGACTGTTATATCCTAGATTCTATCTCCCCTTTAGTCTTGTTGGTAAGCAGGAGTAGTGGATTTGGAATTTCTGGCCTCACAGCTTCAGGAAGAGCAGGTAAAGGAATATTCAAGGCACCCATGATAGCTCCCAAATGAACAAAATTGTGCATTTGAAGATGTTTGTGGGAGTCTACTAGTAGAGTTGAAACTTGTTGTTATAGAGATTAAAGTTAGATGATTTGTTGAGCCACATTTCAGGCATTGCTTTCTGGGGGCATCGGCAACAAATGCAAAATTATTTCTTTTGTTTACTCCTATCTTTCCATTCCTGTTGTTTTTCTTTCTTCCTGTATTCTCAACCTTGACTTCCTTGACAAGGGTCTTAGGTAGTTAATTAACCATGGGCTTCTTCTTTCTTTCAGTAGCATAAGTGGTTTCCTCATTTTTCATTTCTTTATCTTTATCTGCAAGTTCTTTCTTGATGACCAACTCCTCTTCGCTGAAATTTACTTCAAATGCCTTGAACAGGGGTGAATCAACCTTTCTCAGCATAGCTGGGACATTTTCATTTATAGTTGCTTTGCCCTTGTCATTTTCATTCTTCTTGTTACTGTTTAAGGCATCATAGTCAAGGCCAATAGCTATGTTAGCACATGGCTTGTTCTTCTACATGATACTGACCAACTAACTGAGAAGCATTCCTGAAAGATTTCAACTTCACTTCATTCTTCTCTATCTTTTCCCTCAATACATCTTCTATTTCACTAGCACACTTCAGCTTGTTCTTTAGATATTCATTTTCGTGCTTGAAAATTTCAAGCTCAACAAGCTGCAGTTTTAAATTTTGTTTCTCAATCTCAAGTTTCTCATTTATCTTTGACAGCATACTTACTTCCTTAGTAGTTGCCACCATGCTTGTGTGTATACTAAACATCTCTACACTCATCTTTTCAACGGTCTCCTTATATTGACTAGCATTTAAATCAATAGTGGTTAGAGTTGGTACCTCTAATTTTGAAGTGGATGATTCTCCATGCTCGAAAGCCATTAGTGCATAGTTTCCAAGTTTTTATCCTCATCATCATTATCAGAATCATCCCAACTTTTGACTTCTACAATATAAGCTTTTCCAGGCTGTTTCTTCAAGAAAGCTTCATACTTTGCCTCCAACTCTAAATATTTTTTTTGTCCTTCTTCACCTTTTTAGGCTTCCTGCACTCAGTAGCAAAGTGACCCAACTCATCACAGTTGAAACACCTTATCTTTGATATGTCCACATATTTAGTTTTGTAGCCACCTTTGCTAGCTGAGTTATACTGAGCTTTTGGTTTCCAATTTTTACTGTTGGAAGACTGTCCCTTGTTCTTGAAAAGCCTTGGCTTCTTGACTCTTATGTTGGAAAATTTCCTAGCCAAGTAAGCCATAGATTGGTCCATTTCATCTAGCTTATCCAAGGTGTAGTATTCATCTTCCTCCAGTTCCAAAATAACTTGTTTCTTAGGTCCTTTGTTCTTTTATTGCACAGCTTGAATAACTGGAACTTGATTATCTTGCTCATCTTCACTTTCTTCAATGTCATGTACAACCAAGGCACTGGAACCATCAACCACATGTCCATGGTTTGCCTTTAATGACTTTCTTTCCAGCATCTCAAGTTTATAAGTTTTCAAGGTTCCATATAGAACTTCCAGTGTCATTCTGCTTAGATCTCTTCCTTTTCTAATGGCTGATATCTTCTGTTCAATATGGTCAGGAAGAGCTAGCAAGAACTTCAGGTTAAGCTCCACAGCTTCATGATATTTATCATGTAGCTGCAAGTTATTTATTAATATATTGAACCTCTCAAAAACTTCAGTAATTCCTTCTTGGGTGCCATGAATCCCTCATACTGAGATACCAGTATTCTCCTTTGGTTGGATCTAACTTCCTCTGTACCTTCACACAAAATCTCTATTTTCTCCCAGATCTGTTTAGCTATGTCACAGTTGACAATGTTATTGTACATGACATTGTCAAGCGACTCTACCAGAATTCATTGCAGGCCACTATCTAGAGAGACTTTCTCCGTTTCAGATTCAGTGTATTTTGAAGGGTCCTTAGGTGCAAAATGAGTTGGGATAACCATGTGTCCATCTGTAGATTCATTTACCCTTTCCATGGGGTAAAGGGACCATTCTTGAGAATCTGGATATATAATGGATTGTCCATCCTCATGAACAACATCATTTTCTTTTTCTAGAGTGTATAGTTGATTCTGTCAAAGGCTGGTATCTTAATACTGCTTATCTTCTGTGCACTCATACTTTCAAGATCTTTATCTGTTTTCTTTCAAATTTTTCTCTGATACCACTTGTTAGATATTAAGTACAACACGGGGGGGGGGGGGTGAATGTGTTTTCCTGTTTTTAGGCTTTTTCAAACTATTTGGATATGGTGAACAAAGCAGTCTAATTTTTAGAGATATTATGTTTAACAGAATTAATAAAGCATGCACAATAAACACAGAAATTCCAAAAACTCACTTAACTTTGTATTAAAATTAAGTATGTCTTGTTACAAATTTTTGGGTTCTTTGTTGTTATTCCCTAACAATGCAACAAGAATTACAGAAGGGGGGGTTGAATGGAATTCTTGAAACTTTTTCTGAATAATAAAATGTTCTAACTCAAAATATATATGTGAGTGTTTTAATTTGCAAAGTGCGGAATAACAAGTTAAAATGAATCAAAACACAAAGTAATAAAAACACAAGTCTTTAAAACTTTCTGGTGGATTTGAATGTATCCACCAGATATATATATATATATATATATATATATATATATATATATATATATATATCGAGAGAACCCTGTGAAGCTTGAATAACTCACAGCTGCTTACAAGTATGAACAACTAAACTTACAGAGAAATGCTACAGGATACAGCTTACAATTGTTTCTCTGAGAAAATACTTGCTTAGTCTTGTTGTTGTTCTACTTGCTACTTGTGGTTTATATATATCACCAAGATTACACAGTAATAAGACAAGATAATAAAACAAAACCTATCAAGTCTAATACTATGCTGCTTCATTACTCTATTCCAGCATCTTTGAATATCTTCATAATAGCATGGAAATGGCAATGCTTCTTTGTTCTCAAAACCTAGTTAAATAGGCTGCCACATTCCTTTTGCATACACTCGACGCATATGACTGTGTTGTCACTGTCAACGGATGTTTGAATTGATCATCCGTTGGGTACATGATTGTCATCCGTCGAGTAGCTTTGTTGATCATCCATCGAGTAGCTTTGTTGATCATCCGTCGAGCAGCTTTGTTGATCATCCGTCGGGTAGCTATTTGGCACTTGACTTCATTTTATTTATGCAGAATTATAAGATATCTTATATTTACAATTAATCAACCTATTCTGCATATCTAATTAAAGTCAACATGACTTATATGCTACTATAGAATCTATACAAAGGTGTTTGTAGAAATGTGCTACATGACTTATTGTTACATAAGCTACTCACTCGATGGATGTCAAATCATCATCCGTCGGGACTATATTGAGTCATCCGTTGGGACTATATTTGATCATCCGTCGAGTGCTACATTTTTCACTAAGTTAAATCTACTAAAGTGTTTTATTAATGAAATCATCAAGTTCACAATATATTCCCAACAATCTCCCCCAATTTATGCCTATTAGAATTGTAGTAATAAATTAAGAGAAACTTGATGATAACAAAACACCCTAAAAATACAAATTTAAAAGATAGTAGATAGAACTAAAAAGTACTGCAATAATCACTTGAAAAATTTACAAGGAAAAGTGTACAAAGATTTGCTCACAGTCTTTTTCAAGGTACTCCTCTAGTCTGAGCAGATTAATCTATTTCCTTGATGATCTGGATCTCTTCCCAAGCTTCCTGTTATTTTTTTCTATCTAATTTTGGAGCTGTCTGTGGAACTCAAGTTCATCAGATTCTAAGAGATTTAGCATTCCTTGCATTTCCAGAAGAGTCTCATTGCTAGAGATGCTCAACTTGTCCTCTAATCTGAAGAATCTTCTAACTCCCTTATTATCCATGAATTCCATCAGCCAATAGGGCCTTAGATGCACTCTACTTCCTGTGTAAGGAATAGTTAGAGTCTTTGGGAGTGCATCCTTGGCTCTAATACTCCTCAGTTCTTCAATCTTCTTTAGAACTAGTCTTCTAGCTGTCACATTGAATCCAAAGTTCTTCTTGAAGGATGAATAAACCTTTATCAACACAGATTGGCTCTCTTAAAGGATCCTGTGAAGTGGCCATTGGATCTCTTTTCCTCCCTTGTACTTGAATACCAACCTTTCAGGTAGATTCCTGTAAGCATCAATTCCCCTAACTTCTTCCAGTTCATCTAGATAGAGGTTTAGATCAGAGAATTCCTTGATGTCACAGATGTACATAATATCTCCCTTGTTGACTTAGGTTTAAGCTTTGATTAGAGACTTTGATCTGAGAGTTGAGGGCTTCACTATCTTGACTGCTCTTTTATTTATCTTCTTTCGCTTCATGAAATGAGGTAGATTGAGTTCAGGAATTGGTAGACTATCCCAGTCTATTGGCTCATCCTTTGGAATGATAGGTTCACCATGAAAATTCTTGGATGGATCTATCTTGAATTCTTCATGTGCCACAGAGGGCATGTATGTTTGAGTTGTTGTAGAAGTAGACTCTTTGGGAAAGTATCCTTCCATCTCCTCATCACTAAAATCCAATTTTCTCTTGATTCTTTGCTTGTACCTTGGCTTCTTTGTTTGTAGAGGTTCATTTTGCATTACTTGATCTTGAGATTCAACAATTGCATATGGTTGTGCAGAAATTTGTTGTGTGGGTTTCACAGCTTATAACTTGGCCAAGATAGCAGCTTGCTCCTTCTTTTGTTTGAGCTTTTTAGCATCTAGAGCATCTTGCTTCTTTTCTTGCTTCAATCTTGCCTTTTCTTCCCTTTTTGCTTCAGCAAAATGAGGGTGTCTAGCCACCACACAAATTTCCTTACCATTTCTGAAAATCTTGGCAATTCTCCTTTTTAGAACTGAATCTGCAGGATCCTTGTAGAATGCTATAGACCTGGCCAACAGCTTCTTCTCATCAGGCTTTGGTGTCTCATACGCTGTGTCCAAAGGGTTCTTTAGTGAAGATTTTGGATAGTTCACCTTTGGCTTCAAAATTAGTTCAGCCTTTGGAGATTTGATGCAGGATGTCTGGCCTCTTTCCAGATAGTTCATGCTCATATCATTCACAGAAATTTGCCTGACTTGAGAGTGATGAATGGCTGACTTTTCTTGCTTCTTTGCTAGACCAAACCTCTTTTTAATATTCTCATCAATCTTCTCCCAGTTGATTGGACTCAACTGCTTCTTTTCAGTTGCTCTCAATGTGGTTGTTGCTTCATTAATCAGATCAATGTTGTCTTTAGTTGGTGGCTTAGTGAAAGCAATTGTAGGCACAATTACTTTGCTAACTTGAATGTTGAGTTGTTTCTCCCCCTCACTTGAGGCTTTCTCCCCCTTTTTGTTATCATCAAGTTGTGTGGGAGGGAGTTGAGAAGCCACCAACTGTTGTAGAAGAGCTGTCTGAGTTTCTTGATTGATAAGTATCTTGGCCATTGACTTCTATACGGCAGATAATCTTGAGTCCATGGCCTCAACTTTCCTATTAAGATCAGCCTCCTTCCTTAGCTTTTGAGCTATTTCAGTCATGGTGGTTGCAGGAAGTCTAGCATCCAACCTTGATATGACATCTTATTTTACTTCAGAAATTTCTTGCTTGATTTCATCCACACTCTGACTGTGTTGGAGAGCTTGAATTTTATGCAGCTGGAGTGCGTCAAGGTGTGCTGTAAGTAGCTTCTTTGTGCTGGCATTAGAAGATGTCTGAATGGTTGTTTGGATGTCATGAATTAGCTTGAATAGTGTTGATTGAAGATGTGAGTAGGAACATTCTTTTGTTAGCATCCAGGCAGGAACATTTGCATCTCCCCCTATGCTCATGCTATCTTCCTCATCATCCCCACCAGCATCCCCAAAAGAAGTTTCATCCAGTTCAAAATCACTGCCAATATTGGAAGGCATAGCAGTGATTGCATCATTTGCTCTCTGTAAAGATTGTGTAGTATGCACCAAGTTCAGCAATCTTTCAGCCTCCTCATTGCCCTGTACAGTTAGAGTTTGGTAAGCTGTAACAGGGTGAGTAAATGTCTCAGCATCTAGGGAAATAGAATCTATAACAGCTTGATATTCTTGCAGAAATAGCCTTTTCCTTTCTGCATCACTGACATTCTTTGACTCACTTGCAATGGTTTCCATCCTTATCACTCCTGTACCTGTATTTCTCTCATGATCTCTCTTTTGTTGCATCAAGGTCTCACCTTGGCTCGCCACCCTCACACCCTCATCTTCACCATCTAAGGTGGGACTCCTAACACTCACTTTTGCCAGTCCTGAAGAAATGGACTGCATTGGTTCACTCTTTTCCTCTCCTTTTTCCTGGGAGCAACCCAGAATCTCACTCATTTCACTCTCTTCCCTCAGTCCTAGGAGTGATTGCACTACTACTAAGTCTTCTGTACTTGTAAGAATTGAAGAGATGTGAAGCTGTGCAGAGACAGTCGACGGATAAGAGATATCCATCGGGGTAGTAATTTGGCTAACCGACGGATGACTGCTGTTAGGCACATCCGTCGGGATACAATCACTACTCGAAGGATGAAAAATATCCATCGAGAGAGTAGAAATAAATGAGTTTGGAGTGGAGTCTATCATGGACTCTGTGCAAATTGATGAAAATTTTGGCACAAATGTCTCAATAGTCTCAGAAAGAAATGGCAAGTGAGCCAACAAATCATCTAGAAGATGATGCTCACTTGCTTGGATTTTTGGCTTCTCCATGAGAGTTAAAGATGGAGAATTTGGAAGTGATATGTTTATCATGTCAACATCCAAAGAGTGTGTGGGAGAATTTGGTGTTTCGGGTGCTTCTATTATTAGAGAGTTTGGCTGTGACTCCACATTTATTGGACCACATCAACCTGACTTTGAGAAGGTGCAGTGACTGTGTCTTTAGCACCAGTTTGCACAGTGTGTGAACCCTGTGTATCCCCAAGGGTCTTTGATTTCTTCTTCCTAATGTAAGTTTGGGGCGAGCTTGTGTCCCTTACCCTTTTGGCCTGTGCTATTGGCTGAGAGCTTGTTTCAATGGTAGCATCCTTTTGGGAGGATGAAACTAGTAATGAGCTGATATCCTTATTAAGCACTACAATTTGTTGGGAAACTGCAGTATGGCTAGGCTGGGAAATACTCACCTCTCCAACCTTGTCCTTAGGGTTTCTTTGATGTTCACCCTGTCCCTCACCTTTCTTACCCACCTTCACACTCCCCTCTTTAGGTTTGGTGGATTTTACAACTGGCATCTTTTGAGAGACACCAGAGGGGGCTTTCTTTGTCTTTGTTTTTGAAATTTTGGTTTTGGTAGCTTGGGTAGGAAACTGTTGGGTCAATGACACAGTTGCCATAGCTACACTAGAATGCAAAGAAGTTTGTGAGGTTGGTAAAGTAGAGACAGTGGAAATTACCTCACTTACCAGAGGTGCTTCCATTACTGGGAAGTAGAAGAGTGGCACCTCTTTGTCATGGTTTGCCCTGTTCAAATCTGCATTGATTCTCCTTTCTTGAACCCAACAATCTAACTTGTTGGTTGGGTTCTCAAGCACAATATCCTCAGAGAGGTGGTTAGCAAGCATCATTAAAAATCTAGCATAGTAAACATTTTTACCCCTCTTATTCAACTCCCTAACTTAAACCCCAACTCAAATATGACTAGATCACTAAAGTTGAAAAATTTATCAGTTACTAGCATGTAAAGCATGTTGAGCATAGAGTTATTAATCAAAATTTCTAATTTTACCATAAAATACTTTAGTGACTACATCACACAGACAACTTCATTCCATCCTAAGACCCAATCTCCTAATTTCACTTAATTTAGAAGTAGAGAGTGCATAGCCCATGGAATTAAGCATATTAACAATATCAGTGTTGTGGAGTAGTGACAATATTATCAGGAAACTTAGAGCATGCTTTAACAATATCACTATTAACACAGAATTCCTTACTTTTAATAGTGAAAGTGATAGTCTTATCAATTGAGGTGTACACTGCAGTCGTCCATATTTCTTCAACAACCTCACAATAGATGGTGGGTGATTCCAGCATGGCATAGTTGAGTTTGCAGTTCTTCACAAAATCCATCATTTTGTGGTAGTCGCCAGACTGCTGAATCCCCTTGTTCACAAGAGCAGTGAAGTTATTTTTCTCATAGATAAATCCAGTTTGTGACATGATTTTGACGACTGGTGCCATTGTTTGAGAGTGAAAGTTGCAGAGAGAGAGATGATAATTGCTTTTGAGAAAGAGAGAAGTTAGAGCAGATGAATTGAGAATGATAAAAGAAAAGAAATGAAAATGAATTATGCTTTTATACTATCTCAAAAATAACTGGCAAAAATAATAAAGTAAAATAAAGTGACCAATAAGAATTGCCCAAAATAGCCGTTTCAAAAAAATAAACTGTAAAAATTCCATCACTTATCGGTCGTGTTATGCTTACAAACTGTAAGTATACTCGATGGATAATATTCAGAGAATCAACGGCTAAAAATAAGATAATTCGACGGATGAGGATAAATCAGTTATCCGTCGAGATATAAAATATTCCAGAAAAATAATTGACTTTATTAATAAATAATATTTCGACAGATGATCAAACTCGATGGATAATGATCATCCGTCGGAATTTAAATTTTGACTTAGCCAAAATTTCATCAAACACTGAAAAATCAATTAAATTTCTGGCTGCATTACAACTTGCAAATTATGTAAAAAGATTCAAGAGTAATTAAGCATACTAACTTACTTACCAACCTTGAAAAGGTAGATTCATCCAGTGGCTTGGTAAATATATCTGCAAGTTGCTTTTCACTTGGAACAAAATGTAGTTCCACAGTACCATTCATCACATGTTCCCTTACGAAGTGGTTCTTGATGTCTATGTGCTTTGTTCTTGAGTGATGTACTGGATTTTCAGTGATGGCAATTGTACTTGTGTTATCACAGAAAATAGGAATCCTTTCCACTTGCAGACCATAGTCTAGCAATTGGTTTTTCATCCACAAAATGTGTGCACAGCGACTGCCAACAGCAATATATTCAGCTTCAACTGTAGAAGTAGAGACTGAATTTTGCTTTTTACTGAACCAGGACACAAGCTTGTTTCCTAGAAATTGACAGGTTCCTGTTGTACTTTTTCTATCAATTCTGCAACCTGCATAATCTGCATCCGAATAACCAGTTAGATCAAAACCAGAATCTCTAGGGTACCAAATGCCAAGTTTTGGTATTCCCTTGAAATATCTGAAAATTCTCTTAATAGCTATAAAGTGAGGTTCTCTAGGATCAGCCTGAAATCTAGCATAAAGATATGTAGCAAACATTATATCTGGCCTATTAGCTGTTAAGTACAGAAGTGAGCCAACCATGCCCTTATAACTTGAAATATCCACAGACTTTTCAGTAGTGTTTAATTCAAGCTTAGTTGTAGTGGCCATGAGAGTTTTTGCAGATGTGCAATCTATTAGATCAAACATCTTTAAAAGATCATAAATGTATTTCGTTTGACTAATGAGTATTCCATCACTAACTTGCTTAACTTGCAAACCAAGAAAGTAAGTTAGTTCTCCCATCATGCTCATTTCATACTTATTTTGCATTTCATACTTATTTTACATCAATTTGGAAAACTTTTTGCAAAGTTTTTCATCTGTAGAGCCAAAAATAATGTCATCTACATAAATTTGAACAAGTATGCTAGAGCCATTAGCATTTCTAAAGAATAAAGTTTTGTCAACATTACCTCTAGTGAAGTGATTCTCTAAAAGAAACTTTGATAAAGTCTCACACCAGGCTCTAGGTGCTTGCTTTAGTCCATAAAGTGCTTTTAAAAGATAGTAGACATTTCCTGGAAAATTTGGATCTTCAAAGCCAGGAGGTTGACTGACATATACTTCCTCCTCCAAATCTCCATTCAGAAAGGCACTTTTGACATCCATTTGATAGACCTTGAAATTGGCAAGGGCTGCATAGGCTAAGAAGATTCTGATGGCTTCAAGTCTTGCAACTGGAGCAAAGGTTTCATCAAAATCTATTCCTTCTTGTTGACAATAGCCCTTATCAACCAATCTAGCTTTGTTCTTGACTACTATGCCATTTTCATCCATCTTGTTTCTGAATACCCATTTGGTGTCTATTGGATTCTTTCCATTAGGCTTAGGTACCAGCTTCCAAACTTTGTTCCTTTCAAATTGGTTTAGCTCTTCCTGCATAGCTAAAATCCAATCAGGATCCAACTAAGCTTCTTCTACCTTCTTTGGTTCTTCCTTAGATAGAAAACTGCTATATATACATTCTTCTTGAGTTGCTCTCCTTGTTTGAACTCTAGAAGAAACATCACCAATGATGAGCTCAAAGGGGTAATCATTTGTCCATTTCCTTTGTTGAGGTAGATTAGCTCTAGATGAAAAGGCCCCATTGTTGTCTTGATGTGTGATTGAGTTTTGATTAGTAGAAACTCCCCTTGAGTTTGTGAATCTATGATTTGATAAAGGGGAATTTTCTAGTAAGTGATTTATTCTGACTTTCAGCTCCTTTTGATGACCCGACGGAGGGTGAATTTTGAGTACCGACGGATGAAGTTGGTTGTCTCCCGACGGATAAAGCAGATTGTCTCCCGACGGATGAAGCATTTTGCAACTCGACAGATGTTGAATTTTGTGCTTCATTGGTAGTAGATTTTTCTGCATTATCCTTTGATACTGTTTCTTGATCACTTTCATCATCACTGCCATCACTAACCATCTCCACGTTGTCAAATTTGAGGCTCTCATGGTAATCTCCATCTTGCATTCCTTCAATCTTTTTATCATCAAATATAACATGTATTGATTCTATAACAATGTTGGTTCTCAGATTGTAGACTCTGTATGCTTTACCAATAGCATATCCAACAAAAATTCATTCATCTGCTTTAGCATCAAACTTCCCATTGTGATCATTTTCATTTCTCAAGATATAACATTTGCAGCCAAAGACATGAAGAAAATTTAGAGTTGGCTTCTTGTTCTTGAACAATTGGTAGGGAGTCATGCATTTTACTTGATTAACCAGAGAAATATTCTGAGTGTAGCATGCAGTATTTACAGCTTTAGCCCCGAAATATGTTGGTAACTTAGATTCTTCAAGCATTATCCTTGCAGCTTCAATA
>NW_027419076.1:0-90568 GCF_009905375.1 Apium graveolens
TCAGCAAGAATATCAAGCTGTTATAGATTTTATCTCTTGGATGCTGAGACATTTACTCATCCTGTTCCAGCTTATCAAACTCTAGCTGGATAGGGCAATGAGGATGCTGAGAGGATGCTGAACCTGGTGTATACAACTGCCTCAATGCAAGGGCAAATGATGTTATCACTTTCATGCCATCCATATCTGGTAGTGAGTTTGAATTGGCTGAAGACTCTTTTGGGGATGATGGTGAGGATGATGGGGATGATAGCATGAGCATAGGGGGAGATGCAGATATTCCTTCCTGGATGCTAACCAAAGAGTGTTCATATTCACATCTCCAATCCACTTTTTCAAGCTTATTCATGACACTCAAACAGCCATTCAAGCATCCACAAGTGCCAACACAAAAAGGTTACTCACAACAGATGTGGAAGCTCTACAACTACACAAAATTCAGGCTCTCCAACACAGTCAAAATATGGATGAAATTAAGCAAGAAATTTCAGAAGTCAAACAAGATTTTGTACAAAGGTTGGATGCTAGACTTCCTGGAACCACTATGACTGAGATAGCACCGAAATTGAGAAAAGAAGCTGATTTGAACATGAAGGTTGAAGCTATGGACTCTAGACTGACAAATATGGAGAAGTCAGTGGCCAAAATTCTTGCAAATCAGGAAGCTCAAACCAGTTTACTTCAACAGTTTGTGGCTGCACAACTCCATACTTCTCATCAACTTGATGCTAACAAAAAGGGGGAGAAAGATTCAATCATTCTAGTTAGTCAAGGAGGGAAAACAAGTGAGGGGGAGAGTGCACTCAATATTCAAATCAGTCAAGTAATTATTCCAGAAATTACTTTTCCAAAGCCACTAGTATTGGACAGTATTGATCTAATCCAAATAGCAGTTTCTAAACTGAATTCAAACTCAAATCTCAAGATGCTTGATGTTGCAGCTGTTGAGAAGGAATTGGATGACAAGTGGAGGAAAATAGATGAAGAAATTCAAAGAAATTTGGGTCAATTGAGAAACCAGACAAGACTTTTCATCACCACTCACAAGTCAAGAAAATATCAGTGAATGAAATGAGTCTAGGAAGCTTGAAAAAAGGCCAAACTTCATGCATCAAATTTCCAAAAGCCAATCTGATTTTGAAGCCTATAAAGAACTATCCAAAGTCATCAGACAAGAATCCCTTGGACCTCATGTTGAGACTCCAAACCAGATGAAAAGAAGCTGTTGGCAAGGTCCATAGCATTTTACAAAGATCCATCTGATTCAGTACAAAAGAAGAGAATTGCTAAAAATTTACAGAATGGAAAAGAGATCTATGTGGTGGCTGGTCACCCTCAGTTTGCAGCAGCAAAAAAGGGAAGAAAAAGAAAGAATTAGCAAGAAAGAGGCAAGCTGCTTTAGATGCTAAGAAGCTCAAACAGAATAAAGAGGAAGCTGCTATAGTAGCCAAGCTTCAAGCTGTGAAGCTGCAACTGAAATCTCTGTAAAACCAACTGTGAAAACTGAAAAACTCAGGATCAAAAAGTGCAGAATGAACCTAACAGATAAAGAAACTAGATATATGCAAAGAATAAAGATGAAAATTGGACTTTAGTGCATGATGGAACTGGAAGACTACATTCCTAAACAGTCTACAACTTCAACTTAAAACATCCAAGCCTCAGTGATACATGAAGAATTCAAGGTGGATCCAACAAAGAATTTTCATGGTGAGCCCTATAATTCCCAAGGATGAGCCAATAGACGGGAAAGTTTGCCAATTCCTGAACATCAATTTACCTATCTTTAACAAGCCAAAGAAAACCAAGACTAAAGCAATCAAGAAGGTCCAAGCCTGTGACTCTCAAAACCAAGACTCTAACAAAATCTCAACCTACAGTCAACAAGGGAGAAGTAAGAGGGATTGATGCTCACAGATATATTGTAACTTCAAGGAGTTTTAAGATATAAACCTCTACTTGGATGATTAAAGAAGTAAGAGAGATTGATGCTCACAGACATCTTCCTGAAAGACTGGTGTTTAAGTACAAGGGAGGGAAGAAATCACATGGCCACTTCACAGGATTCTTCAGGAAAGCTACTCTGTACTGATAAAGATCTTCTCATCCTTCAAGGAAACTTTGGTTTCAATGTAATTGCAAGAAAATTAGTGCTAAAGAGATAGAAGATCTAAGGAGTAGTAAAGCCAAGAATGCACTTCTAAGAACTCTAACAATTCCCTTCACATGAAAGAGAGTGCATTTGAGGCCTTATTGGCTGATGGAATTCATGGATGACAAGGGTGTTAGAAGATTTCTTCAGACTGGATGACCATTGAGTATCTCTAGCAATGAGACTCTATTAGATATGCATGAAAAGCTGGATCTATCTGAAGCTGATGAACTTGAATTCCACAGACAACTCCAGAATCAAATAGAAAAAAATGACAAGAAGCTTGGGAAGAAATCCAGACAATCAAGGAAATTAGAAATCATCTGCTTAGTCTAGAGAAGCACCTTGATAATGATTATGAGAACTCTTTGAAAACTTTGCTTTGTTCAATTTTCAATAAAAAATTGTAGCACTTATCTGTTTTATCTACTATATTTTAATCTATGCATTTAGGGTGTTTTGATATCATCAAGTTTCTCTTAATTTATGGCTACAATTCCAGTAGACATAAATTGGGGGAGATTGTTAGGAATATATTGTGAACTTGATGATAAGTTAAATAAAACACTTTAGTAGATTTAACTTAGTAAAAATTGTAGCTCTCGATGAATGTTCTATCATAGTCCCGACGGATGAACTTTATAGTCCCGACGGATGACAATTTGACATCCATCGAGAGTGTAGCTTATATAACAAATAAGTACTGTAGCACATTCTGCAAATAACATGTTTTAGTCTAGTAGATTCTGTAGGATTCTCTAAGTCATGCTGACTACTAGATAGATATGCAAAATAGGTTGGCTAATTGTAAATATGAGATGTCTTGTAATTCTGTATAAGTGAAATAGAGTCAAGTGATAGGTAGACTCCTGACGGATGATCCACAAGGCTCCCGACGGATGATCAATATATTCCCGACGGATGTTCAACTTAATCCCGACGGATGAAAATATTCAAATAGCTGTTGATAGTGACAACACAGTCACATGCGTTGGGTGTTTGCAAAAGGAATGTGGCAGCCTGTTAAGCAGGATTTTTAGAACAAAGAAGCATTACCATTTCCATACAAATGTGAAGATTTTCAAAGATGCTGGAATAGAGTAGTGAAGCAGCATGTAGTTAGACTAGATATATTTTATTTTATTATCTTGTCTTACTGTCATATAACTTGGTGATATATAAACCAAGAGTAGCAAGTAGAACAATTAACAAAGCAAATACATTCCTCAGAGAAATAAAAAAAGATGTACTTGTTAAGAATTTCTCTGTAGTTTGTTTGTTCAACTTGTAAAGCAGCTGTGAGTTATTCAACGCTTCAAAGAGTTCTCAATCTGATATATGTTTATATATATATCTCTGGTTGATACATTCAAATCCACCAGAAAGTTTTAAAGCCTTGTGTTTTATTACTTAGTGTTTTGATTTCTATTATTCTTTCAGTCCGTATTACTTCAAATCAAATACTATTATATATATCAAGTTAGAACAATTTTAAAAATCTTAATAAGAAGCCAGAATTACATTCAACCGCCTTCCGTAATTCTTGTTATATTGTTAGAGAATAACAATTGTGTCATTATCATTCATCCACTAAAATCCAAGGTATACACGTACGATTCCATGGGTCTATAATTCACTTTATTATTAACATGTTTTAGTAGACAATTCAAGTTTTAGTCTTTAGTAACATTATGATTCATATGCATCTTTATGTCAGTTGAGTTATATTAACATTGTGTTTTTTTGGTGTTAAGCTCGGTTATACACATGTGCTATCACGAAGTCTGGGAGTGATTATTTCAATTAATAGTTATTATTTTATAATTAGTCTTATTATGGTATAAATATCTGTTTGTAATTGTTATAATTACTTAACAAATTTTTATGGTGCAAAGATAGAACAGGGATGCTCTGTTTTAGATGGTCTCGTGTGTGCATGATATACAAATTCAGGACTTGTAAAGTTAAAAAAAATATATTGTGTTTTGTAATCGTATAGTCGTAATGTATTGTTTCTAGTCAGCTCATATATGTTTTGTTTTCATGAATGAAGATTATATGTTATGATCTAACATTGATAATTATGGTGGTTATCATTCGTAATATAAAATTTTATTACTTTTATTTATTTATTTATTTATTAGATAGTTATTCTCCTCTATCCTAAACATAAATCACTTCATAATTTTAATTAGACACATGCTGGTTTTGAATAGCTAATCAGAGTGCTACTAATTTGATAATACAAGTTTTTTGACTAAATTAATTAGTATTTAATTTTACCATCGATATTTAATATGAATATTATCAATAGTAGAGTGTGTAAATCAGTTGTCATTGTCATTTAATGTCTCTGGAAGTTGGCACCTAATTTTGCATTTAATAGGTGCATGATTTAATTTATAAGTGTTTGACCACCAATAAACTTACTCGAGGTATTAATAAGGATATACTAAACCATGAAATCATAATTTGAGATCATTGTATAATCATAATAAAAGCAATAAATAAAATTAAAACAGTGTATTTAATAATAAATTTCATTTTTAATTTAGATCGGGTCCGGGAAATTTAGCGGATTGTGCAGATTTCGATAGTATTAGAGTTTGCTTTATTCGAGGTACGGATTCTATCGCTTTTATTCAACGGTATTTGTAACGACCGAGGAATTACGCTTGTATTATATCATAATAAAGATAAATTGTGTGTATTATTATGTGATTAACTGTGTTGAGTCATTAAACCCTAATCGTTATGTGCTACGTGTTGTCTGTTTTGATCCAAACGTGTTTTGGATATTTATTGAACGTTTTATCGTCAGTTATATATATATATTATATCAAAACCTGTACAACTCAAAACTATGTTTTAAAAGCCCGTATTTCAAACAAAATTATTGGCCCTATTTTGCCAAAAAATGCCCTATACCATATCGCTATTCTGAACCCCTAGACGTTTTACCAATTGACCTTTTTCGCGAAAAACGACTTTTCCGGACCCCTTCGGGTACCAAAAAACCCCACAAAAATCACATTTTTATTTTTATATGATCATGAAATTATTATATATCATTTTTCTTTGTATTTTTGTATTTTTCACAATTTTTGGGAATTTTTAGTATTTATTTTGTATTTATTGGATATTTAAAAATTCAATATCAATACCCAAAAATTATAAAAATTGGGGCCAAATATTTTTATTAGGAGTGTAATTAGCCCCTTAATTTTATTTAGGGGTATTATTTTCAGTACTATAAATAGCTGTTTTATTATTAATTAATTAGTTAATTATTATTAAAAATTCAGAAAATCAAGAATTAGGGTTTGTTGGTGAAGAACAACTGCAGAATTAAATCCTTGATTTGAAGGTGATTCTGTTATCCGATTTGATCATGTGAGTAACCAAAACGATCCTTTTGATCTCTACTTGCTATTCATACCATCAATTTTGTGTTTTATAGCTATGATTTTCGATTTGTAAATTAGGGTTTATGACTGAAATTAGGGGTTTTTGATTTAGTAATCGTTGGTTGTTTATGATGATTGGGATAACTTTATTTTGTGATTTGCAACCGAATCATGCCAGGAATTGTTGTGTTCTATTACGGGAAACTACGAACTGAGGTCTCGGGTTTTTATTTTTTTTCAAATTGATTTTCTGAACTTAAATGTGATGGTTAGAAGTTTTTGATTCCAGGGATAGATTGTATGTGACTAGAGCTTTGATTTCATGTATACCCCGTTGAATTTGGTTTCGAATTTGTGCTCACCGGAAACTGCCGC
Source organism: Apium graveolens (assembly GCF_009905375.1). NCBI lineage: Eukaryota > Viridiplantae > Streptophyta > Magnoliopsida > Apiales > Apiaceae > Apium > Apium graveolens. Next base: position 5,935 of record NW_027419076.1, read on the forward strand.
TATCGGCGGCGTTTCTCGGCTTCTCCGGTCTCGACGTCGATGCTGGGGGGAGGAGAAGTAGTCTTGTGTCGTGTAGAACAAAAACGCAGCAGAAAATCAGCCAGAAAGCATGCGTTCGAACGTCGGATTGCTCGCCGGAAAGCTCACCGGAGTTGGTTGTCGGCGTCGGGTTCTGTCCAGGCAGCCGCTTGTTCTTGGCAACCCGTGGTCGACCCGGTTTTGACCCGGGAAACGACCCGGGTTTGATTCCCTCAACCCTGAATCCATTTCCAGATTTTTGTTTCTGGATTTTCTATTATTTAATTTATATTTTATAAATCAGAAAATCATTTTATTAATTCTAATAATTAATTAAAAATTAGTTTTATATTTTGAAAAATAGTATTTATAATTTTTAAATTATTTTATTAAATTATAAATTCGAATTTATTTATTTAATTAATTATTTAATAATTTATCTAATTATTTATTAATTATCTAATTAATTAATAATTGGGTAATTAATTAATAATTAGGTAATTAATTAATAAATAAGAATTAGAAATAATTAAGTGATATGATTAATAATCTAATAATTAGTTAATAATGCGAATAGTAATTCGATAATTAGAATTAGTATTCGAGCGATAGTTATTCGAATAATATTGGCGGTAAATTATTTATAGCGTATAATTAAATATCGGTAACTAATTGATTAGTGAATCGTATGAGTTTCAATAATAATATAATAGTTCGATAATTATGCGAGAATTGCGAGTAGCTCGTAGTTATACGAGTGATTAATCGTTAAGTGATTTATAATTCGAGTAATTCGTAGTTATTCGATAAATAGCGTATCGGTTAATTAAGTTGATTGATTATTTGTAAATAATCGAGCTGATCGAATAAGTAATAATAATTGTAATAAATAATAATAATTCCTAATAATTAGGGATTAATTATTTAAAATATAATAATTATTAATTAATTATTTAAAAATATAATTAAGGATGTGTAATAACCCCAATTTTTGGAAAATTTTGAAACCCTTATGAATAGTGTTTTGGCTGAATGAGAAAACTGTTCATGCCACGCTATGTAGGGGTTCTGTTTATGGATATTCTGGGATATTATTAGTACTCCATGAAGTATATAAGTGTATGTAAAGATCGTCAGAATCCAATTCCGAACACTTTGGTTTTTCCCGGAAATCCACAAGATACGGAGAAAAATTGAGTATAAGGTAACAGGATAAAAAGGATTTAAATTAAAGGATTATAAGAGAGGATCATAAAAGGAATTAATATATTGAGAAAGGTTAAGGGAACCTAGAGTAATAAGATCCCGGATATGATCCCTCAAACGATAAACGAAAACGAAAGTTAAGCGAACCGTATAACAGATCAGCGGTCATTAGGCAAACGATTAGGAAGTTAATCAAAGGGATTAATGGGAATGATTCATCCAACCAATAGAAAGAAGACAAGGAAGGAAGGATGACATCATGAGGATGAGGTAAGCATGACATGGGAGGAAGGAGGGTGGGTGAATAAGGACCACACAAATTCAAGGGCAAGGTAGTAATTTGCTAAATCAAACTACAAAAATCAAGCCAACCAAGCTAGCAAAATCATTTCATCAAAATCAAAATAACCAAGGCATTTGTTCTTTAGGAGCTCTCGGCTTTTTACATTTTTAAGGCAAGATTTTTTCAAATCAAAGATCAAAGCTTCCTAAATTGGTAAGAAAATTCCCTAATCATCTTTATGCTTAGTTATGGCTATATCATGAGTTTAAGCCATTAATTCTTTCTCTAACTTCTTCATTTAATCAATGAAGAAGACAATGAATAGTGTTTTCAAGTTTTTAACTTGAACTTTTTCTTGTTTTTCTTGAAGATCCAAGCTTTCCTAAGGCTTCTCAAAGCTTCTTAAGGCTTCCTAGCTCCACCCACCACTTCAAGGAAGGTATACCATTTCCAAACCCTAGGTTCATATATATTATAAGATGATTTTGAGTAGTGGGTTGATATTGTATCTTGTTGTTATGATTTAGAGTTTGAGATTTGGTATGGTAGTGAAATGGAATGGTAATTTTGTGGTTTTGATTTAAAGGAACTTAAGTATGATTAAAGTTAGGCTTAAGCATATGTATGAATGATTGAATTGAATTGGTTGGGGTTGTTATGATGTGATAAGGATGGATGTTTGTGTGTTGGATTTGAGGATGGTTTGGGTTGATTGTGGATGGTTTAAAAATTGGAAATCGCGTAAACATAGCCGTCGTAACGTCCGATTTTCTTTGGACTGTTTTTGTGCATAGCATTAGGACCCGAGAACCCCCTGCTAGATTGTGACCACTGCCATGTTTAGATAGCTCATGTTACGAGCTTCGTTTTTATATGTAGTTCGTTCGATTCCGATTTACGGTTTAGGAGAAACGACCGTTTCAAGTAACGGCGTTTCACGAACGAAACTTTTTCCCTCGCCTTACTTTGGAATGTAGGTTAAAGACCAAGAAGGGTTAATTAATGTGTGAAACATTTATGGTAAGTGTGTTAGGCAGTTGGTAAGTCATTCGCGAAGGAATCGCTTTAAAACTCGTAGAGGTTAAATTATTAAAAATGGTGGAGCCGAGGGTACCTGAGTGACTTAAGCAAATCAGTGAGCGCAAAACAAGCGTTAGAGTCTAAGTTAGTTATAGTATAGATTTACAAGTGATTTTGGTTTAATTCCAACTTACTTGTTGTTTATAGGTTATCAGACTCGTCCCGAGCCTTTCTCACCCCCAAGTCGTTCAGGCAAGTATTCTATCCGTTATACTGTTGTTGTGATGTATACATTTGTATATGCATGATCTTGCGATAAATGCATATTGGTTATTTAGCAAATTTTTGCGATATATTGTAGCATGTGATATGGTATATATGCATGCCTGTTTCATATTCTTGAAATATATATCTGTTGGTTCATTTGATAATACCTATGCTAGAGGATAGTTGTATCTTGCATATACCCTTAGTATAGGGACCCAAAGGTGAAAATATTTTCAAAAACCGGGAGTCGAGGATCCCGAGTAGATTTATATATATGGATATGGATATTATATATATATATATATATTTATATATATATGGTTATAGTTTTCCAAACTATTAATCGAATAAGGTTTATTCGATAACTTTAAACTTTATTTTATTATTGAATATTATTTCGAATATTATTCGAAGGCGTATGACTCCTTTTATTTATTTATCTGAATATTATTTGAATATTCATTCGAGGGCTTATGACTTTTATATTATTTATTGAATATTATTTGAATATTCATTTGAGGATCTATGACTCCGATTATGTGCTGAATTATATTCTTTATTCTATTAAAGAATAAGGTGTTAATAATCAAACTTATTTTCGATTATTCAAATAAAGATAATACTTTCATATAAGTATATCTTTGGTTATTTAATGTTTATTTCAAGTATAAGTTTTAATACTTCTACTTCAATTATTTTTATAAAGATTATTCTTTATGGGAATATTATTTAAATAATAATATTCAGTATTTTCTAATATTCTGGGGACTGATTTACTTCATTAAATCAGCCTTACTCCAAACACTCTTTAAAGTGTTTTCGAGTCTTCAAAATGATTTTTAAAAGTCAGAGCGGATCCCAAAACTCATTTTTATATTTAAGATCTTCCTTTTTAAGGGGATTTAAATACTCGCTCAAAACCTGGGGAATCCGGCTCTGTGGTGTATTTTATATTCGCAACGAGGTTGCAGATTTGGTAAATGAATTGATTACTTGCCCAACGTTCGGGAAGTAAGCCCATCTCATTGAGTCGGCATAAGCGACAGGCCGGGGTACGGTCTATTATTGTGTAAGTGGCTGGGTGGCAGTCCATCAACGCGTGAGGGGCCGGGGTACGGTCTAGCGCGAGGTCCTAATGCGGCCAGGGTGATGACCGGTGAGGAATTCATCCATCTACAGTAGAAAAGGTTACTTATTGGTATCTTTGCCTGATCAGCAAGATATCGGGTTTATGCCAAAATTCTTTTCCTTTCCAAAATTCATTGGATGTTTCAAACTCTGTTCATACTTTACATAACGGAGGTTTCAGGAAATGTTGAAAGGGGTATATATATGTGGTTATATATATATCGGGACTAAATGAAGTATCTCGTAACTTCATCATTTATAATGATATTCAAAGATTGAATCTATTCAAGTCTTAACTTGTGGTCTCATCTATGGGATGTTTTTCTTAAAACCTATAATACTTTGAACGGTGGCAGTTCAAGTAGCTTTATATATGATATAAGTGTGGTGAAGTATTGGTAACTTCATTCCTTGTTTTTACTTATATCTAGTAAGTAATTATCTTGCATATGATAGAGATGCTATTAAGTATCCATTTAGATACTTATATTATTGTTATCACTATATATATTATCTTGCGAGCTGTAAGGCTCACTCTTGCTTTATTTCTTCATCACACAACAACAGTTAGGAGAGATGGCCAGACTCCAGCAGACCCAGCGCAAGCGCGTGGGAAGCGTCCCGCGTCTTCCCGATAATGTTGTAGCTGCTATAGCTGCAGAGGTAGATCCATTGTAGTTTAGACCATCTATTTTTGAGAATCAAATTATGTATAATTATAACTTGTGGCAGATAATGGCAATTAACTGTAAATTATCAAGTAATCATTTTGGGTTGTAATAATTTTAAATTGTGGATTCAAAGACTTGTACTTATTTCAATTTCATCTCTGAGACTATAACGGGTTGTAGTGTGTGTTAGTGTGGGGTCACAGCATAAGGTTATTTTTATTAATTAAGTGAAGTGATATTGTGGAAAGAAAGACCGTGACAACCCGGATCCCCGACCCCGGATCTGGGGGTGTTACAGGATTGTTTAATTATAATTAATTATTTATAATTAATTATTAATTAATTAAATCTTGTTTAATTCATAATAATTCAACCGTTAGTCCGATTTGAGTGAAACGAAGACCTCTAGACTCAGAAAAATGAGACGAATCCAATAAAAATGGTTGAAAGTTATAATTTCTTCCGGAAGAGAGTGATCTTGTGATAATTAATAGTTCGTAGGCCCTAATAGGGGTATAACTGAGTTGAATAAATCCCGAAAAATTATAATAAAATCAGATACGACTAGTAATGCAGGTATAAGCCCAGAATTGATTCTAAAAATAATTATAAAGCTAGAAATTAATTATGTGCTTTATGTGCTACGTGCTTTATGTGATTATGTGAATAGATGTGCTGTATAAATGTATGTATATATATATATGCGAGTCAGATAGAAACGCATGGGTAGACTGATAAGGTTGCGTGATATCAATTCAAGATACACGTATGTAGTAAATTATCTAAACACCTATCTTTCCATAATTTGTTCAGTGTTAGCAAGGCAGAGCAAGCTAGGGTCAGAAGGCAGTGAGTTAAACCAGGTTAAGTACGCGCAAGGCAAGTTTTTCCCCTATTCTAAATTCAGAATAGTGATTTATATTTCCTTTCTATCGTATCGATTCTCTTTGATAATCATTGTTTATATACACTGTTACCTACTTATTATCACTTGTTCCATTTCATTTCAATTCTTGATTTACCCAATTTATTGAATTCCCTGTTCATATTTCAATTCCTTTACCCTTGTTACATATAGTCTGGTATATCCTGGTGTTGGGATATATCAATAGCATTCCGATTATTCCGGATGCTAAGCCTTGGACTGGATGGTTACTTTACGGGCTGGGTTTTACCCAGACCATTATTTAATAGGCCATAGTTGCCTGAGTACTCCTAATGTTGGTTGGGTCTATGCAGTTGGGTATAGATCCGCACTATATTCTGACTGATCAGCAGGTTATAGTGCATATGTTGGTTCTTGTTTCCAGTCTTGTTCATTTGGCACTCGCCATCATTGGCAAATTACTATTCGATGCAGATACAGATGGTTGTTACAACCAGCAGCTTATTGTTTCTCTCATTTCTCGTTCTCTATACTATATATATATATATTTTTGCAGGCTTGTTGAGCAATTTTGGCTCATCCCTTTTTATTGTTACTCCTATTGTTTTACAGTTAAAGTAGAGAATGAAACCCATCAGGACCCACATAGTCAAGAAGCGAGTCAAGCAGCGGGACCCTCTTATACCAAGAGTGTTCCTTCCTATTCCCGAAGAGAGCTTTGAATTGCCAGATCAGGTGTAGCAGGATAAGTAGTAGTGTTGGGTTGAATAAAAGTTTTGTGTAGTTTGAATAAAAGATTGCGTAGTGAAACTGTAGATAGAATAAAGTTTTGTAATAAAGAGAGTTCTTGAGACAGGTTTTATTTAGTTGGGTTTGTAATAAAGTGTAGTGCATGATTCTTGTTTCCAAACTCAAACCTTAAAAGATCCTGAGTAGTGATAGTTCGGGGTAATTATGATATTTATATTCCGCTTGTGCAGGTATAGTTGGTAATTGTTGTTAATAATGCCCCAAATCTATACCCCGGATTTGGAGGGTGTTATAGTATTCTTAATACGATTACATATGTTTTATTCGTCCAAATTTTTTTCAGTTCGCTCCGTTATTATTCGTCTCAAATGTTCTGACTACTTAAAATTATTTTAAAACCTGTTTTGAAATATCTTAAAATATATTTCATCCGTGGTTTTCAAAATTACTAATCTCAAATATTCTTTTTAAAATATTTGAATATATCTTTTCGATCTTTTTCAAAATTATCTCTCTCAGTTTTGTTTCAAAATATTAAAGTATCTATTTAGTTCTGTTCTGAAATGTTTAAATACACGTTTCATTCTGTTTCAAAATATATGAATACCTCTCCCAATTTTGTTTCAAGTTACTAAATTATCTGTTTTAGTTATGGTATAGAATGTTCCAGTTCTGGTTTAGAATATTCGAATATTTGTTTTCATGATTCTAGAAATTATCCATTTTACAAATCTATTTAGAATATCTGATGTATCTGTATCAAGTGATTTTTAAAATTGTGCAAAATATTTTATTTGAACCCTTAGAGATATAGGGTATATTGAGTTAACCAGCTGTAGGGGTACTACAGCCATGTCATTGCGGCACCAGTGACATGACACTTCCGTGATAGTGTGATTGGTCATGGCGTATCCTTCTGTTAGCTCTTGGGATGAGCTTTTGTGCATTTGATATTTGTTCAACATACGTGGATGCACCCAGAGTTTGATTTGTGATTTGATTTATGGTGATGTTATATATGCCGTACATGTTATCCATTCTGTTGCACGCATTAGGTACCCTATGATGTGTGTATTTGTATCTGTTTTGATCTCGGTATGAAATATCCTAACCCCTCGTTGCTTCAGCCTTACTTATTTTTAAAAATGTTGTTTTAATATAAATTGCAGATTATTTATTCTTGACCTCTTGTTTTATAAACTGTATTCCAAATCCATACTAGGCGTTTGGCTCATGCCGTATTTTTTCTGGCAGGTGCTTAGGGGGATCCGAGACTGTGTGATGGAGAGCTACCTCATTATTGATTAGAATTTCGGACTCTATCATTATCTAGACTTAATTATTTAATTATAGATTTACTTTTATATTATTTGTTTAGACAATTTAGAGATTTAATATTATTTTAGAAATTTTAGGTTGTTTAATTATTGTTTAGAAATATATTAGTGCTCCATTTGCATATTTATGGATTATAGGTAATATCTCCTTTTATTTTAAAGAAGGGGGCGTTACAGAGATAATATCAGAGCTCAGGTTCCTTCTTGTGGAAAACCTACTTAGGTTGACCTGTGAGTTTGGGTTGATGATAGGATGAATGTTCTATTTACTTTCGTTTCATTCTGCTCTTTATCATTTCATTCCGCTTCATCATTTTGAAATCTATTTATAAGTGCTTCATCATATTTATTCTCTTAATCTTCATTCGTTCTCTATCTTATAATGTAGATGCCTGTTAAACATGATTTTTTTAATATTGACCATGTTGAGTTTACTGCGATGATAGGCAAGCACTGGCTCAGGCTGTACAACAGGCTTTGGCAAACCAAGAAAATCAGAATGGTGAGGGAAATCAGATAGGACAAGGAAATCAGAATGGAAATGAGAATCAGAATGATCAGGGCCATCAGTTGGAGCCATTTGTACGGTTGAAGAGGTTTGTGAAGCAGAAACCGGACTCTTTTAGTTCAGTACCGACTCCTATTGATGCTGAAAATTGGATTGTTCATCTCAAGAATATTTTTGATGCACTGGGTTGTGATGAGATTCTAAAGGTCAGGTTAGCTGTGTATAAGTTGGAGGGGGATGCTCAGAGGTGGTGGAGAGGAGTGAAAGCTATTAGAGGGGAGGAGTATGTAGAGGCTTTGGAATGGCAGACATACATGTTGAGTGGCAATTATGACACTTTATTATGCTTTAATAATCTTTAAATTGATGCATATGTACTTAAGTTATTAAGTGTTTTAACGTGTTTTCTAGTGTTTCTGCATTTCAGGCATTATCTAAGTAATCAGGTGAATTAGCATTATTTTGGTGCTAATTTGGTGTCTAGGTGATGTTGGAATAAAAGCTCGCGAAGTTCGGCTCGAGGCTGCAAGGAAAATAAAGGAAATTGTTTTGGCAAAAGTCCAGCGCGCCCGCGCTGATCAAGCGCGCGGCCGCGCCAGAAGTTCATAAAGCCAGCGCGCCCGTGCTGATCAAGCGCGCGGCCGCGCCGTGTCGGGATGACAGATTCCTGTTTCTACTTGATTTCTGAGAGAAAGAGTTCTACACTGCATGGGGCTGCTATATAATCAATTCTAGGTCATATTTTAATATTTATCAATCAAAGGAGAGACACTTCAGAGCTAAGGAGAAGACGGAAAGAGATCTAAAGCACGAATCAACAAAGGCGAAGACAGTCTAGTTTATTCTTGTGAATCTTTGTTTTGAGTTGTAATTTTGGATGCTCGTTTCTTATTTTGTTGAACCTATACTCTTGTGTTATACTCTGTTATTTATTCGTTATAAAGACTACGTTTGTTATATCATGTTTTCATCGGAACCCGCGTTGATGATGAGTCCGATTATGGGCTAATCATTATCGTGGGGTTCTAGCGGATTTATTTATGGATTTCTTTAGTTAAATTATTTGATGCCTTAGTATGTGGTGATTGATTGATAACCTAGTATTGATTGTGCGTATTCGTCTTATGAGCGTCGCGAACTTATAAGATAGTTTGTTAATTATTAATGAAGTGAAAGTGAATTTAAGGATTTAGAACTTGCCATGCTAGCATAGGTTCATGTATTTGTTATGCATGATTTGTAGGTAATTTTAACCATCTTACTTGCCCTGTGTAATCAAGATAGATAACTTGTGTTTAAACCATTATGTTGTCAAATTCTATAGACATATAGGGTCTCAATATAATTGGTGTCCATTCAGCTTCTATCTCTTTTGTGGATGTCTGGTAGTATGGTACTCGTGCAAAGAAAGTTGGCATTTATCAGTTTCGTGTTGTCTGATTAGTCTCATCACCATTGCATGCTAAGGTTAAGAACTACAAGGCTATTGCATGAAGTATTTAATGAAGTTAGAATTTCATGTCCGTCATATATATTCATTTAGTCAATCTTAATTCTTGTAGTTATAATTATTAATTTAATTCTTAGTTAATAACAACTTCAATTTGTTATCATCTTAGCATTGAATAATAACCATACATTGTTGCTTAAGTGCGTGAATTAATTAGTTAACCAATACAGTCTTTGTGGGAACGAACTAGAAAAATATGCTATACTACTTGCGAACTCGTATACTTGCGTGTATTATTAGCGCGTGTTTAGCGACTAACAAGTTTTTGGCATCGCTGCCGGGGACTACAGTGTTAATTTATAGTTTATGTGCTTTCCATCAGTGGTCGTTAAAGTTCATTGACTCGGACATTGTTACTTAGTTGTTCCTTATTTTATTTCAGGCACTTTAGCGAGGGTGTATGCATACACATTCGCGTACTCGTAAGAGAACACTGGATAAAGTCAAGGAAGAACTTGTGGTAGTTCGTAAGGAAGTTTTTGAGGGAGAAAAGAAGGTAGAAGAAGAAGAGAAAGTTGAAGAACCAGCTTAGTAGAGATGGGTGATCAAGCAGAAAATCTGAAGGGCTTTGATGGACTATTCTCAGCCTAAGATTAATGACATTCAGTCAAGCATCGTTAGACCAACCATCAGGGCTAACACTTTTGAGATCAAGGCAAGCACGATTCAAATGATACAGAACTCAGTTCAGTTTGTGGGTTCTCGTATTGAAGACCCCAACATGCACATCTGGGATTTCATCGAGATCTGCGACACCTTCAAGTTTAATGATGTGACTGAAGATGCTATCAAGCTGCGACTATTTCCCTTCTCTCTAAGGGACAAGGCTAAGAGATGGTTACATTCTCTACCACCAGGGTCTATCACTAAATGGGAAGATCTGGCTCAAAAGTTTCTCACTAAATTCTTCCCTATGGCGAAGACTGCTGCAATCAGGAATACTCTTACTTGATTGGATAATTATCAACTGTTTCTATAATGGATTGGGGGATACTTCTAGACCCATGCTTGATGCAGCATCAGGAGGAGCCTTGTGGGCTAAAAGCTATGATGAAGCTTATGAACTTATTGAACTGATGGCTGCTAATGAGTACTAGAATCCTTCCCAGAGGTTGACTCAGGGAAAAGTCACAGGAATTCTGGAGTTGGATGCAGCAACTGCTATCGCTGCCCAACTTAAGGCTTTGACAATGAAGGTGGACTCTTTGTCTAATTATGGAGTTAATCAAATCACCAGTGTCTGTGAACTTTGTGCAGGTGCCCATGAGACTGATCAGTGCGTAATTTCTAGTGAATCAGCTCAGTTTGTGAGCAACTTCCAGCGATCGCAGCAACCAGTGTCAGCCACCTATCATCCCAACAACCGCAATCATCCTAATTTTAGCTGGAGCAACACTCAGAATGCGGTTCAACAGCCTTATCAACAATATCCAGCTAAGCAGTACAACCCCCCGGGTTTTCAGCATCCGCAATATGCACCTAGATATCAACTCCAGCTGCAACAAGCCAATGAAAAATCGGAATTAGAGGAGTTGAAGCTTATGTGCAAAAGTCAAGTTGTTTCTATCAAGACCATGGAAAATCAAATCGGGCAAATTGCCAATGCCTTGCTAAATCGTTAGCCGGGTACACTACCTGTAACGCCCCCAAATCCGGGGTCAGAAGATTTGGTCGTCAATATAAAGCCTCAATCCAAATTAACATGTTTAATCAATAAATGAATGCCAGCGGAAGATATTTATCATCAATGACCCCACACTAATCCAAGATCTTTAAGGTTACAGTTCTAGAAACAAGATATCCTAATTCCACCAATAAATTTTTCACTTTCTTTTAAAACTCTTTTCAACAATTCTCAATCTCAAAACTTAACCCGCTAGTATAACTTCGAAAAGAAGCATACTAGGCCCAACTATAAAATAATACAGTTATAATATAATATAATATAAACAACTTTATACAATAGAACTTACACTAGCCCGCAAACCCTGGAATAATCACCTTCCAAAAGCTTCTTCTTTGCTTCCTCGAATTACGCAGTTAAACAGCGCAAGCTAATCCTTACTGGAGGTTAATTTTAAATCAGGCAAGTATGAGCGAAAGAAATGCTCAACAAGATCATTGTAATATATATATGGTTGTTTTGATATAAAACCGACATCTGCAATAGCGCAGATCATTTTAAAATCGTAATTGCTGAATAAAAAAAAAATTAAGTAATGAATCCCAGAAATTGGTTCCTCATTTGTAGTCAAAACCCTTTTTGATATTTTCGAGCGAAATGCTTCAACAATACTTTAAATCTTTATGAGAATAAGACTCGTAAAACAGTGTTTATGGAAATATCGTAAACAACAATAACATGAAACAAAGATTATGGATTGAATCATAAACTTTATTCAAAACCGAACTCTTGATATTAATACTTATTTTGTTGTCATATCAAATTAGATATCAATACGAACTTTGACGCTCACAACATCCCATACTGAAGTCAACATCAATCATCTATACTAATACCACCGTTGATATTTAACAACAACGTAAGTATTAGCATAAATCAGAATCTGAATCAAAACTGTATTTTACCTTTAATCTAAAACAGAAACAGTTGATAAATCATTTATTCTATGATTATCAAAACAATTTAGAAACAACAGTTTAGATTGGAACCAATTATGCACTATGCTGTTCCTGATGAACAGTCACGAAACAACACTGGTATCCCGCAGCCCTACCGTAAATATAGGTACTACCCGTATCCCGCAGCCATACGGTACCTATAGGGCGCCAGAAAAGGCATATATTCGCCTTGTAAGATATTACACTTCCGTATAATAGCTCACGCTGGACCGGTGCCTCGGCATCTTACGTAACCAGTAACCATCCAATTTTAAAACATTTTATTGAAAAGGAGCTGAATCAATCAACATCCTAAATAATTTTATTCCCCCATTCACTTGGGCAGGAATACTTGCAGCAAAATCATTTTTCTCAAAACCCAAAACATTTATAAATCCATTCAGTTGATAAGTAAAATCACTTAGCTATTCTGAACATAGAATAGCAGAAGAGTACTTGTATAAACAGAATCATTTAATTCAGTGATATGTAAAACATATATCTATTCTGAACTGAGAATAGAGAAAGCAATACTAGCATAATAAGATTTAAAAGAAATATCACTTGAACAATAAGTGATGATAAAGATACTTGCCTTTGGGTTTTTAGTAGTTAGTCAGACTTGTAGAAACGCAATCCCTCATTCTTACATCTTATGCCATCACCCTCTTTTATTCTACTTATCCTTTGCCTGCTGCTCATGCAGTGCTGCAAACTCAATATTCCATACTATTTAACTCTAGTCTTCATCCATTTCATCTGGTCCTGATCGTCTTCAAAGACTCCCATCTATAATTAAAAGATATAACTTTATTCGTCCAAATGATAATATCTCGACGAACTGTGCGTCAAAACCCTAATGTCTACCCATACGATAGCCCGCACATAAAAAAGACAGACAAACAAAAGACCATTGACCCACTTACACACGTAATTCACATAGCACATAAGCACATAACTCATGTATCACATAATTCATATAACACATAACTCAGTTCGTCAAAACATTCGATTCGGTATGTTTAAAACTAAAATCGGATCAAAAATATGATTTATCGATCAATAATTGACTTAGAATGACTTGTAAAACATGAGATCTTTCGAAACAAAAAATATTTGGGTCTTGAAAGTATTTTTATTGAAAGTAGAATATTTTTCTGAGTCTAGAGGCGTTCGTTTCGTATTAAACGGACGAACGGTTTATTTATTATGAACTTTTGAAGATTTTTTGGAATTAAAATGGGTCTTTGAATCATTTTATAATTAAATAATAGGGTTTGAATACCCGAATATGTATTTAAAATAATTTAATAATAATTATTGAGTCTTGAAGATAATTTAAAATAATATTTTAAAGCTCGAAACTATTTTTCGGAATTTTTAAATCAAAAATAAATTATTAAATCTAATTAAATATTCAATTAAAATTAATTAATAACTAATTAAATTAATTAATCAATTAATATTTAAATTAATTGACCAATTAAATAATTAATTAATAACTAAAATTAATTAATTAGATAATTCAGATTTATTTCTAAATTTAAAATAATTTTTGGAATTAAAAAGAATATTTTCTTTGAATTAAAAGTGGATTTTAGAAATTAAATAATGATTTTAGAATGAAATTATGCAGAAACAGACTTATGGAAATTGATTTGGGGGGAAATGAATTGAAACCGGGTCGAAAATTAGACCCATCGGGTTTTGAAATCAGGTCACCAAGAATCCTAAGAACAAGCCGGAAATTTGCAGAATCTGGCGAGTTCTCGGATTTCTGGCGAACCCTGCTTGTCACCCAAACCGGACTAACATCCCCTATTACTGGTACCAACATATTCCCGGTTCGTCCTGCAATAGAACGAGCCCTGCCACTATGAGAATCGTTGGCGTGAACGTCCCAACCGGCGGAAATCACCATTAAAGCCGGCCGGGTTCGAGCTTTCCGGCGACAGTCCGAACACCCCAACACCATATATAACCGCTTTAAATCATTCATATCGACACAATCTATCAGATGGTACTATCAAATCGTACCCAGAATCAATCAAAGTAAAATCCCCAATTCCCAATCAAGAACATTCCTATCAAATAAACCCTAGTTTTCGAATCAAAGAATCAAAGACTATTTTAAACATGTTATTGAACACTATTTTTGAAGTATAATATATAAAATTGACCAGAAAAATATGATCTACAACATGGAATCATCAAAACACTCAAATAATCACGTCTGCAAAAATTCATATTTTATTCACTAAATAATTCGAATTAAAATAATTAAATAAGAAAATTACCTTGATTTTTGGGTAAAACTGATGATTAATTTAGAAAGAAGATTTCGAGAGCTTCGTTTTGATATGTTGCACGCCCGAATCAGAGTTCGATAACGCCTTCGTTTGCGCGTTTGATTTTTAGGAACGTATCGGTTTCTAGGGTTTTTCTCTGTATTTACTGTATTTTTACTGGTTGCAAATGAATAAACGAAATAAATGAAATAAGAACTATGCTATTTATATTTACGGAATATTGGTTCATTCTGGATCGTTTTGGATCGTTAAATTAGTTGCTTAGCCGCTAAGTAACTACAAAATGATCCAAAAATAGATTACTTAGCCGCTAAGTAACTATAAAAACGATACAATTTAATACCAAAATTGGATAATTATCAAAACTGAGCTTTTCATAAAACACCATATACGAAATTAATGTAAAAATATCCCGTCTCCCGAGAATACGGGTTTTATTGATCTACCGAAATGATTATCGTATCAAAAATTTTGCGCCGGGCCGCGCACGGGTCAAACCATAATCCGGATCAAAAAAGTCAAAACACGGAAAATGTCCGGAATTACCATATTAGGTTAGGATGGAGTTTTCGGACGAGTTTCGGGTTGTAAAAACATAAAAATGGTTGAAGTTGGACGATTCTCGACTTTATAAAATAATTTTGGTAATTATTCAGAAAATAATTAATAATTCATAAATTATTATAAAATCATATAACAATCCAAAAATTACCAGGAAAATATCACAATTATCTATAATTTATTCTGGACATATGATAATTAAAATACTCAAGGAGTATCATATATAAACATCCAAACATCTATTCCAATTATTATATAATTCACTATAATTCACATAAAATCACATAAACAATTCCAAATAATAATAATAATATTTGAAAACATGGGATATTACAATCTACCCCCCTTATAAGGATTCCATCCTCGGAATCAGCAGAAGAGAGCACTACGGGTTTTCTAACCAACTTCCCAATCTTACTTACGCAACTTTTCTCAGAATTTCCAATAACACTGCAATTCCTTATACCACACAGTTACCATGAGAGCTTCACTCTGCAACATTGTTCCATCCACATCTTTTGACCAATTTCTCAATAGAATCACTTTTACTGATTGCGAGAAAGAAGAATAGAGAGAAAGATAGAGAGAAAGAAAAAGAAAGAGAGATAGAAAGATAAAGAGAAAAGTAAAGAAACAGATTGACTTCGGTATATGCCACTGATATTATAACCGTATCGCAGTCCATTGTTTCTCTCGGTAATCCCATCACATAACCCTGCTTTGACTTGACCAGGATAACTCAGCTTAACTTGATTGGCATACCTTCGAATGTTGGAAATGATAAAAAAAACATGGAATTTCAAAAAGAAAAGAATTTGATACCATAACGAGACCAAAATTTGAATTTGAGAAAAGTATTGTTGAAATAAAAGAATAACTGAGAGATCAATATGATCAAATGAACTTGGTATTGTGTGGCCAAATTAAGACACTACTAAAGGTTGTTAACCTTCATGTATTCACAATACACACAAGTGATGGTGTCCCATCCAACTCCTATCACACAAACAGGTATACCTTGTGTCCCCTATAGTTAGGGTTGTTCAACTCAGTCAGAATAAAAGAATATAAAAAGGAATTCAAAATCAAATGAATAAAACTGAAAAGATTTCAAAGCTGATATTTCTAAAGGAAATGAAATCCAGAGAACAAAATTCTAGCACAAAATGAATAAACGGGTGTTAGGGAGTATATCCCACTAACAGATACCTCTTTTTGAGAGATGTCAAAAGAAGTTATAGAAAGAGAAGGTATTTCCAAGGTCTTAATATTTATCTTCTTTTTGAATTCTTCTGTTAACTTGCCATCTGATTCTAGACACTTCTTCATATTCTAAGGATATCGATAATCTTCATCATCGTCGAAACGTAGTAGCCTCGGAAGATTCCACGATAGAAGTTTGCAGCTTCCCGGAGTTCCATCCAGCTCAGCACAATCATCTCAAACGAATGCACCTATCTTAAATTACTCGTTGGTACTATATCCAATAGTCCAACAGGAACTCGATATGAGCTCAATCGTCCTCACATAGCTATACACACTCCTACACACTCTCGTTTCTAGTTTACTATAACCTCAGCTCTGATACCAACCTGTAACGCCCCCAAATCCGGGGTCAGAAGATTTGGTCGTCACTATAAAGCCTTAATCCAAATTAACCTGTTTAATCAATAAATGAATGCCAGCTGAAGATATTTATCATAAATGACCCCACACTAATCCAAGATCTTTAAGCTTACAGTTCTAGAAACAAGATATGCAAATTCCACCAATAAATTTTTCACTTTCTTTTAAAACTCTTTTCAACAATTCTCAATCTCAAAACTTAACCCGCTAGTATAACTTCGAAAAGAAGCATACTAGGCCCTACTATAAAATAATACAATTATAATATAATATAAACAACTTTATACAGTAGAACTTACACTAGCCCGCAAACCCTGGAATAATCACCTTCCAAAAGCTTCTCCTTTGCTTCCTCAAATTACGCAGTTAAACAGCGCAAGCTAATCCTCACTGGAGGTTAAATTTGAAAACAAGCAAATATGAGCGAAAGAAATGCTCAGCAATATCATTGTAATATATATATATATGGTTATTTTGATATAAAACCGACATCTGCAATAGCGGAGATCATTTTAGAATCGTAATTGTTGAATCAAAAAAAATTTTAATTAAGGAATCCCAGAAATTGGTTCCTCATTTGTAGTCAAAACCCTTTTTGATATTTCTGAGCGAAATGCTTCAGCAATACTTTAAATCTTTACGAGAATAAGACTCGTAAAACAGTGTTTACGGAAATATCGTAAACAACAATAACATGAAACAATGATTATGGATTGAATCATAAACTTTATTCAAAACTGAACTCTTGATATTAATACTTATTTTTGTTGTCATATCAAATTAGATATTAATACGAACTTTGATGCTCACAACATCCCATACTGAAGTCAACATCAATCATCTATACTAATACCACCTTTGATATTTAACAACAATGTAAGTATTAGCATAAATCAGAATCTGAATCAAAACTGTATTTCACCTTTAATCCAAAACAGAAACAGTTGATAAATCAATTATTTTATGTGTTAGATATATTTGTGATGTCATGGCTAATATGATTTGTGTTTAGTTTTCATATCTTACTTAACAGGACAAATCAGTACTTAACTGGAAATCAGCACTTATACTGAAGACAAAACATAAGATATCAGAAGATATTTATCAGGAGGTAATATCAGGACTTAAGATGACTTTCAGATAAGGCAGACGGCTGATTGAAAGGAAAGAAGATCAAGACTAAGACAGGAAGAAATATGCATGGAGAAAGAATTCTATGAAGAATAGAATGCTTTGAAGAAAAGATAAATAGTTGATATATTTTAGAAAGCAGAATTATATTCCATATCAATTAGAACATTATCTTGTAACTGTGTAGTATATAAACACAGGCATAGGGTTTACACTATAAGTGTTATCATTATCAAAGTTATTATTCTTTGTAACCCTAGTAGCTCTCGTGATAATTTGTTCATCACTGAGAGAGGATAGTTCTATATTATAACAGAGTTTATTGTGTTGAATAAAATCTGTGTTCTATTACTTGAGTTCTTTAATTCGATTTGATTGTAGTAAACAGTGTATTTAACCCCCTTTACAGTGTGTGTGACCTAACAGGTGGTATCATAGCAGATCTGTTAACACACATACAGTTTAAGATCCAAAAACAATCATGTCTGAAGAAGAAACTCCAACCAAGCCTACCAAAACTGAAGAACCTCCAAAAATCATAACCCATAGTCAATATGAGACTATAAGAGTTCCCATATTGAGACCTTCTGAGTATTCCATATGGAAAGTGAAGATGGCTATGTTTCTGGAAGCTACAGATCCAGAATATCTCAACAGGATTTATGAAGGACCACATATGCCAACCAAACTCTCTGTGGAAGTTGCAGGTCAGCCAGCAAAGTCTGTACCAAAGGAGAAAGTGATTACACTACCGAAGATATCTCATCGATTGCAAATGATGCAAAGGTAAGACACTTGCTGCATAGTGCCATTGATAATGTCATGTCAAACAGGGTAATTCTATGCAAGACTGCAAAAGAGATATGGGATGCTTTGGAAATAAGGTGTCAAGGAACTGATTCAATCAAGAAGAACATGAAGACTATACTCACTCAAGAGTATGAGCATTTAACTCAAAGCCTAATGAATCATTAACTGATTTATATGACAGATTTGTCAAACTCTTGAATGATTTGTCACTAGTTGACAAAGAGTAAGATATTAAAGATTCAAATCTTAAATTCCTGTTAGCTCTTCCTGAAAGATGGGATTTGAAGGCCACAATAATAAGAGACAACTATAATCTTGATGAAACAACTCTTGATGAAATTTATGGGATGCTCAAGACTCACAAACTTGAAATGGAACAAAGAAGCAAGAGGAATGAAAGAAAGTCAAGGACAGTTGCCTTTGTGGTGGAGGAGGAAAGTCCCAAAGAAGCTGCCTCAAGGAAAGGAAAGGGAAAGGCTCTCATCACAAAGTCTGATACTGAGTCATCAAGTTCTAATAGTTATGATGACTCAGAAACTGAAAGTATACCTGAGATGGACCCTGATGAAGAGATGATGAAGCTGTGTGCTCTTATGGTGAAAGGAATCACAAAGATTGCATACAGGAAATTCAGGAGTGGAAAGAAGTTTTCCAGGAAAGCTGCAAGTTCTGATAAGAAAGGTTTCTGAAAATCTGAAGGCAAAGGAGGAAAGACTGACATAGGAGATTACTCAAATGTTAAATGCTACAACTGTGGTGAGAAAGGCCACATATCTCCTGATTGCAGAAAAGGGAAGAGTGACAAAGGCAAGGCTCTTGTCACAAAGAAGAAAAGCTGGTCAGATGCTTCATATTCTGAGGATGAGGAAAACTATGCCTTGATGGCAAATGCTGATAGCAGTTCTAATACTGCTGACTTAAAGGTACCTCAAACTACTTATGCCTTTCATACTAATAATATTACTAAGTTGAGAAGATATCTTAAAACCATGTTCATTAGTTATAAAGATCAAACTTTAACATGTGAAATATTAACTTCTGAGAATCTTGCTTATAAAAGAGGAATGATTATTTAGAAAAAGAGTTAGTCATGTTCCATCAAACTCAGAAAGATAGAGATGATGCCTTTTATGTTAGGGATGAAGTGCTAAAAATGAATGAATCTCTAAAAACTGAGTTAGAAAAGGAAAGAGAGATTATCAAGACTTGGACTAACTCTGGTAGAGCAACTCAGGATATTCTTAGTAGTGGAAACTGGAAAGAGGGCTTAAGTTATGGAGATGATAAGAACAGTAAGGGAACTATAGAAACTGAGCCTATAGTTGTTAAACAAAAACCAAAGGTAAATCCTGTTAAGCTTATAACTGCAAAGACTGATATTGAGAAATCAGAAGTTAAGGAGAAATTAACTTCTGACAAACCTAAAAAGGATAATCCAACTGAAGTTAACATAGGCTTAATGACTAAGAAGCAGCTTAAGCATAAGCTGAAAGAGGTTAAAAATGTAAACAAGGTAAAACCACCTAGGAAAAATAGGAATGGAAAGGAAGGTGTGAACAAAAGTAACAATTATAAGCATGTTCCTAATGCTCCTAGAAAAACATGTCATAATTGTGGAAATTCTAACCATCTGGCTAATTTTTGCAGGAAGAATAAGAACATAAACTCCTTACCTTTAAAATCAGGAGTTAAGAGTCAGTCTGTTAGATATAAGCCACAAAATCCTTGTTTTCATTGTGGTAGTTTTTGGCATTCCATTTATACTTGTAAGGAATATCATAGTTTTTACTATGATTATTATCAAATAAAACCTTCTGTAAAGAAAGTTAGCATTATTCCTTCTAGTGTAAGTTCTGATGCAAAGTCTGATATTGCAAATTCTGATAAGAAAACTGTAACATAAACTTTGATGCTAAATCCGCTGCAAATGTTAACAAACTTAAGAAGGCCAAAGGATCCAAGCAAGTCTGGGTCCTTAAAACTAATCATTAGTGGTCTTTGTGATTGCAGGGCAACAGGAAGAACATCCTAGTTTTGGACAGTGGATGTTCAGGACATATGACTAGAAATAAAGCCCTGCTATTAGACTTTGTGGAGAAAGCTGGCCCAGGTGTTTCTTATGGAGATGGCAACATGGGAAAAACTCTGGGATATGGCAATATCAATCTTGGGAATGTCATCATTGAAAAAGTAGCTCTGGTTTCAGGACTTAAACACAATCTGCTAAGTGTGAGTCAAATCTGTGACAGAGGTTATCATGTGGATTTATTTGAAGAACACTGTGAAGTTGTAAGCAAATCTATAGGCAAAGTTGTTCTGAAAGGATACAGGCATGGTAACATTTATAAAGCCAAGCTTTTAACAAGTACTGATGGTTCTGCAATCTGTCTGTTAAGTAGAGCATCAATTGAAGAAAGCTGGAATTGGCACAAGAAACTCTCTCATTTAAATTTCAACAATATAAATGAACTAGTCAAGAAAGATCTTGTGAGAGGACCGCCAAAATCAGTATTTGCTCCTGATGGCCTTTGTGATTCATGTCAGAAGGCAAAACAAAGAAAATCTTCATTCAAGAGCAAGACTGAATCATCAATTCTTGAGCCTTATCACCTACTACATGTTGATCTATTTGGTCCAGTGAATGTCATGT
The DNA here is from genome assembly GCF_009905375.1 of Apium graveolens. Taxonomy (NCBI): domain Eukaryota; kingdom Viridiplantae; phylum Streptophyta; class Magnoliopsida; order Apiales; family Apiaceae; genus Apium; species Apium graveolens. The sequence goes on from NW_027419076.1 coordinate 27,228, forward strand.
CTATTGCAAAGAAGAAATATGCTATGGCCATAGTGGATGAGTTCACCATATACACATGGGTGTATTTCTTGCACACAAAAAGTGAAACTGCATCTATCTTGATTGATCATGTCAAACAACTGGATAAATTGGTCAAAGACTCTGTAAAAATCATAAGGAGTGATAATGGCACTGAGTTCAAGAATTTGATTATGGAAGAGTTCTGCAAAAACCATGGAATAAAGCATGAATTCTCTGCTCCTGGAACTCCACAGCAAAATGGAGTTCTTGAAAGAAAGAATAGACCTCTCATTGAAGCTGCACGAACTATGCTTGATGAAGCAAAGTTGCCAACCTACTTTTGGGCTGAAGCTGTGCAGACTGCTTGTTTTACTCAGAATGCTACACTCATTAACAAGCATGGAAAGATACCATATGAGATGGTGAAGAAAAAGAAGCCAAATCTGAAGTATTTTCATGTATTTGGATGCAAGTGTTTTGTTCTTAAGACTCATCCCGAACAGCTATCCAAATTTGATCTAAAAGCTGATGAAGGAATTTTTGTTGGATATCCACTTTCCACAAAAGGCTTCAGAGTCTACAATTTAAGAACAAGGATTGTCATGTAATCTATCAATGTCTCTTTTGATGATAAGAAGATTACTGGACTTGAAGATTTCAATAATCATGATCAGCTAAGATTCGAAAATGAAGTTTTAAATTCTGATTCTGTAAATCCTGATAGTCTAAATCCTGATACTGCAAACTCTGATGGATTAAACTCTAATGTTATTGAAACTGTGGTGACTACGCCAAAGAAAGATGCACCTGTGCAGGGGGGGCATACTGAAGATCCAACCACATCTCAAGAAGCATCAGAACCTACAGCAGGCTCTTCAAGTTCTGATGGGCCAAGTTCTGATAATTCTGGAAACTCATGTTCTGATATTTCTGGAAACTCAAATTCTGAAGGATCCAACTCAGAGAGCATAATTTCAGGGGGAGCATCAGAAAATATTGATGGAGACAGCATGGATTATGGGGGAACATCCAGTTCTAGAGATAACCTTCCATCTGCAAGGAAGTGGACTAAAGCACATACACCTGATTTAATTATTGGAAATCCTGATGCAGGTGTTAGAACTAGAACAACTACATCAAATGAATGTCTCTATCATTCTTTTCTATCTCAGACTGAACCAAAAAAAGTGGAAGAAGCTCTTCAAGATGCTAATTGGGTGCAAGCAATGCAGGAAGAGTTAAATGAATTTGAAAGAAATAAAGTATGGACCCTAGTGTCAAGACAAAAGAACAGGTCTGTTGTTGGTACAAAGTGGGTGTTTAGAAACAAAACTGATAGTGATGGCATAATTACAAGGAATAAAGCAAGGCTGGTTGCAAAAGGATACTCTCAACAGGAGGGAATTGATTATGAAGAAACATTTGCACCAGTTGCTAGATTAGAAGCCATAAGAATATTTTTGGCTTATGCTGCTCACAAGAAGTTTAAAGTCTTTCAAATGGATATGAAAAGTGCTTTTCTTAATGGAGAATTAGAAGAAGAGGTATATGTTGAACAACCTCCAGGCTTTATAGATCCCAAATTTCCCAATCATGTCTACAGGCTTGATAAAGCACTTTATGGCCTTAAGCAAGCTCCAAGAGCATGGTATGAGACTTTAGCTCAGTTTCTTCTGGAAAGTGGATTTAACAGAGGGACTATTGATAAAACACTGTTCTACCTCAACCATGGAAAGGACTTACTTTTGGTGCAAATATATGTTGATGATATCATTTTTGTTTCTACAAATGATAGACTTTGTAAGAAGTTTGCCAAGCTGATTAGTCAAGATATCAAATGAGTATGATGGGAGAACTTAACTATTTTCTGGGTCTTCAAGTCAAGCAGAATGAAGAAGGAACTTTTATTTGTCAATCTAAGTACACCAGAAATTTGTTGAAGAAGTTTGAAATGTAAGATTGTTCAAGTGCATCCACTCCTATGGCCACTGCAACAAAGTTGGATAAGGATACTGGTAAATCAATAGATATTACTGATTATAGAGGTATGATTGGCTCTCTACCCTATCTAACTGCAAGTAAACCTGATATCATGTATGCTACCTGTCTTTGTGCAAGATTTCAAGCAGATCCAAGAGAACCTCACTTAACATCTGTGAAAAGAATTTTCAAGTACCTTAATGGTACAGCTGATCTGGGATTGTGGTGTCCTAGAGAATCAGACTTTAAGCTAATAGGTTACTCAGATGCAGATTTTACAGGGTGTAAAATAGACAGGAAAAGCACAAGTGGAAGCTGCCAATTTTTTGGAGGCAGATTGGTTTCTTGGTTTAGCAAGAAACAGAAGTCAATTTCCACATCAACTGCAGAAGCAGAATACATTGCTGCAGGAAGCTGTTGTGCAAAGATTCTTTGGATGAAGAATCAATTACTGGATTATGGGTTAAAATTTTCTAAAATCCCTATTTACTGTGATAATCAAAGTGTTATTGCTATGACAGGTAATCCAGTTCAACACTCAATGACAAAGCACATCAGCATTAGGTACCACTTCATAAGGGAACATGTGGATGAAGGTACAGTGGAATTGCATTTTGTTCCAACAGATCAACAACTAGCAGATATCTTCACAAAACCATTATATGAAGTTACTTTTACAAGACTGGTAAATGAACTTGGAGTAATTTTAGGTTCTTTCTCTAAATCTGCTTAGTTTATGTTCTGATACATCAGATTTTATGATCAGTATTTACAGATATTCCTAACTCTGTGTATTCTGTGCTAATATTGAAATTTGATTAAATGTTGATTGTTGTCTTATGTGAATTTCTAAACTCTGATAGTGATATGAATGTTTTTGTGACTATTCAATCCAATGAGGATAACTATGCTAGATGTTGACCTAGTAGTCTTTAATATACTAAAGATCCCATGTAAGAAGTAATTGTTTATGTGGAAATCTTTTAACACAAGCAAATTTTGATATTGAGCTTAGTTAAAGTTTACTTTGTGTATCTTATTACTAAGTCAAAAACTAGAATAGTGTTTCTTATCTGTTAAGTTCTGATGTTAGTAAATCCGAAGGATGTACTAAGTGCTGATAAGCCTCATTTATCAAAAGGAAAAGAAAACGAAAAGAAATAAAAATCAGGTACTCCTATGAGATCTAGAGTAAAAATGTGGAAGGAAAGACCCAAGTGCATTGCTGGTATTAAATAATATGCATTAGAAAAGCAAAATAAAATTTTCTTGGTGACTTTTCACACTCTATGATTACTGGAGAAATACTCTGATAGCAGCATAAATTCTGATAAGCAGTTGTGACTCACTTACACTGAGAAGCCACTGTAAAAAGGAATTTCAAAAGATGCATAAAATGAGCACAAAAAAGTTGAGGTGGACTCATGTATGAACTCATTCTAAAGTAGACTTCAGAATAATGACAGATTTTGAGCAAAGTTCTTAGTTATGCCTTATTTCTAAGATGTACTGAAGAGAATCAGACTTTACTCTTTGTCTGATATTTAGCTTATTGCACACACTTTCACTCCATATGAATGATGAAAATTACTGTGGTGATAAATGTTATTTTAGATGAACAGTTTATGTGTCAGATTGCATAATTTCTGAGGACAAGTTCTGATGGAAGTTCTGATGATTAAGTTCTGATGAAACCATATCAGTATTTGTGTGAAGAATTACAGGAATAAACATTCACTTTTCGAGTTAAGAAGCCATATTCTGATGACTTTTAAATCCTGATAATAATCAAGTTCTGATGCTGACGTGGCAGTATTTATTTACTTGATTTATTTTAGGTCATTACTTGAATGATAATATTTTTACAGAATATTGGTTAATGTGAGATAAATCAGTCATAATCATAATGGGTTAGTGGTTAACGTGTATGTCCTAAAAAACTGCATATGCACGGTAATTATTGCTTATTTTACGTGCCCATTAACTCTTGTTCCAACCGTTTACTGACTGTTTACATGGTGTCAGGTGTAAAGTGTATCCCATGCTTCAAAAATACAACTATTGAGTGGAGAGAGTATATATATGAGAGATAAAAGATTTTCTAATCTTTTACTTACTTTTCTATTCTAAATCTCTTTTACTTTCTCTCTCTCTCTCTCTCTCTCTCTCTCTCTCTCTCTTTTATTTTCTGAAGTTGTTTTTCTCTCAGGACTTTTTACAAACACTTTGCAAACATACTCTTACTCACTTAATTTCTTACAGTGATGGCACCAAAAGATGTAATTTTTGATGGAGCTAAGTTTGTTCCTAATAACTTCTCCACTATTCTTAACAAGTCAGAAGCCCCATCAGAACTTCACTTCATTCAGAACTTTCTTACTAGTTCTGATATTGGGTACGCTTTGACCCAACCTGATGCCGTCTCTGGTACTCAAGTACTGGAGTTCTGGAAAAGCGGAGTATATGATGATGGTGGTGCTCAAGGGTCCCCAAGTATAATTTTTTCATCAAGGGAGGATGAGCATGTCGTGACATTGGCCACGGTTCGACATGCACTGCAGCTGCCTGATAACTGTGTTTATTCTACTGTTGAGGAGCCAGTTCTTCAAAACATGATGGCCAGTCTGGGGTATGAGAAGACATTGGCAAAGCTGGGTCAGTTGAAGAGATCTTACATAAGGAGGGAATGGAGTTTCTTCTTTGACTGCATAACCAAGGCTTTTGCAAACAAATGTTCTAATTTCGATGTAATCCCCATATTCAGCCAACAAATCGGGTATGCTCTCATTAATCAAACTAATTTTGATTATGAAGTGCTGTCTTAGGTTTCATTGGGGATAGAATGACAGAAGACAGAAATACTGTTTACTTTGCTAGATTCTGTCAGCTTATTTATAGTTTTTGTTGTGATGATAAGCCCCAATCAGCTGATGAATTAATTCAATCATTCAGACTAGCTAAAAGAGCTTTTAATGACTTATTATCTACTGATAATAAGAAGATTGTGTTAAGACCCCTCCAAGTTCCTTTATCTGTCAAACAAGCCTTAATAACCTATGATCCAGTTAAATATATTGAACTATATCCTGATGTCCAACCATCCGAACCTCAACCATCAGCACCTACCATCTCTACACAAACACCTCAAACTTCTCAACCTCAACCTTCAACACATACTGTGCAGCCTTCACCTTCCAAACCCAAGAGGACAAAGGTTGTGCCTCAGTCTCAACAGAAGAGGAGGAGAATAATTCTGAGAGATGAATCAGATACTGAGGAACAGGTTGCCATATCAGAACATATTATTGTAGAAGCTGAGAAGGTCTCTTCTCAGAAAGATACTGTAACTGGGAGTTCTAAGCCTCTCAAAAGGCTTAGAATGTTAAATTTTGATGATAAAGCTCCTACAGTGTCTCCACCTTTAAAGAAATTGAAGAAACCGAGAGCTCACAGGGACATAGTTGAGTCAGATTCAGAGGATGTAGAGGAAGCAGCTAAGGAAGGGGATCAGGAATCTCTGATCTCAACAGAACCAATTTTTATTGAATTACTTCCTTCTACACAACCAGAAACTGCTCAAGACAGAATACCTACACCTCCTATGTCACCTATAGTTGATCCAGTACATACTGAAGAACCATGTCCAAGTGCTGAAATTAATATTCATAACTTGATTGTACCTGAGGTTTTGTACTTGAAAGCTCCACAAATTCAACTCACTCCACCAACAACACCAATTTTGGATGTTGATCAGAACCTGGCTGCATATCAGAATTTAGAGGATGATGTTGAAGCCTTTATAGCCTCACATACTGCTATTTTATCAGAGGATGCTGATACCGCATGATCTGCAAGTTCTAATGCTGCCAAAGAGGAAACTACTGGTGAAGCTGCTACCAATCTAAATGCTGATGCAGCTGGTCCATCAGGACATGTACCTCAACAAACAGATAATAAAGCTGAGTCAAGAAGTTTGTTACAGGGGAAGCACCAGTACCTTGGAGTGAAACTCCTAGAGGAAAGGAGTGGACTAAGGAATGGAACACATTTAGTTTAGTTCCTTCTGAAAAGATTCTTGCTGAGCATCTGGCAAAAGTTGATGAAATGCTGATCAATGATGATTTCAAGGCACAGCTGAGAGTTACTGCATTGAGTACTAGGCACCTTCAAGGTCAACACTCAACAACTCATGCCAAGATGAATAGAATTTAAAAAACCTTGATCCAGCAAGATATGAATGTGAAACTTGAAAAGAACAGATTTTTCAAGCCAGCCTTTGACAGAATTGCCAACATTGAGAAAACTTAGGAGAAGCAACAAGCTCAGATTTCTAAAAATCTACAGAATCAAGCTTCTCAACAAACTCAACTCAATGAGATCCAATCCTCAGTGGAATTGCTTGTCTCTCTTCTATTACCATCTGATGCCAAAAAGGAGGAGAAAGTGATTAAGTCCAAATGCAAATCTATTCAGACACTGAAGGGACAGGATGATGGAAATGATGACCAGGGAAACTCTGATAATGGTAGAGGTCAAGGTCAAGGCAAAGGATTCTCATCAAGTAAAGCTAGAATTACAAGTCCAGGAACAAGTTCTGATACTGGGAGAAGAATAAGTTCTGATACTGGTAAAAGGATAAGTTCTGGTGAACATCTGGAACTTGATGAAGAAATTTCAAAGGAGTTATTTCTTAAAGAAAATCCATGAATGGACTTTGAGAGTCTCAAGAAAGAAGAAGCTAGACTCAAAGCAGAAGGTGTCAAGACAAAATCTAAAGCTTCTATTATTGAAAAGAAATTTCCAAAACCTAAGGGTATTGTGATAAAGGAAAGAACAAATTCTGAGGCAACCAAAGCCAAATCACAAGTGGAAATTGATCCAAGGTCCAAGGGCAAAGAAAAAGTTGATGAACCTGTAAAGGTTTATATGCCAGTCATGGATGAAGAAATAACTGATGATGAAGAAGATGCTAGTCTTACTCTAATTTCAAAGAAGATATTTCAAACAACCTCTGACATGGCTCATATTGTTCAGAGTCAAGATATAGTAAGTTCTGATATGACTGTGAAGCAAGCAACCTCTAACATAGCTCAAGTTGACTTGATATCAGAAGATAAGGAAAAGGAAACCTCTGACATTGCTCATGTTAAATCTTCAAAGATACTCCTACTAGGATTCACCAAAGCTAAACAGACTCAACCTTTAAAGACTGCAACAAGTGGTTTTGAAGCAAGAGTTGTTACAGGAAAGGAAGCAAGAGATAAATCTGGGTTGGGTAGTTCTGATGAAAGATGAGTACACAACACTACCAATGATCCAACTTCCTTAAGTGAACCAGGTGTTGGAGAAACTCCTGAAATATTGAATCGACTTGAATCTGTACAAATGGTTTACCATACCTTTTTGAAAGAACGTATCTTGTTATATTTTATGACAGATGGGAGGGTATACCAGATCAGGTAGAATGCTATACCACTGAAGTATTTTGAGGAACTGGAACATGTTCTATTCCTACTTCAAGTGAAAGATAGATTAACAGATAGTGCTGCAGGTTATTTAAAATCACAAATTCAAAGACAGAAGAAGCCTTATTCTGTAAAGTCTGACATCACATACTGTCCCAAGTACAGAGATCACAGAGGTGATATTATCGAGATGAAGCCTAACTCTGCTAAGATTATAACTACTTTTATGGGTTATAAGGCTGTGGAATTCAATCTAGAGTCTGACAAGGCAAATCTGATCAGACTAGATCAGGAGATAAGAAAAGCTAAGATAAATGATCTCAGAGCAGCTATTTTTCAAACTGGTGAAGATACAACTGAATTGATAAATGCTAAAAGGAGGATGGTCAATGAACTTGAATATGCTGAGAGATGTTTGTTGAAGAACTATCTCAGAACAACTCCTGATATCAAGGAGATCAGAAATTGAAGCCAAGTCAAAGATCTACAACTTCTTAAATTCTGAAGTGTATACAGACTGAAGCTGTTATCAGACCTTAAGATGGTAAACCTAAAAGGACTGTAAGTTGTAGTTATCTAGTCAAATTCTCATGCATTTGTACTTATTGTTTTTGACATCATTAAATATCTGTTGAACTTGTATATTATGCTAATTTACAAGTTGGGGGAGATTGTTAGATATATTTATGATGTCATGGCTAATATGATTTGTGTTTAGTTTTCAGATCTTACTTAACAGGACAAATCAGTACTTAACTGGAAATCATCACTTATACTAAAGACAAAACTTAAGATATCAGAAGATATTTATCAGGAGATAATATCAGGACTTAAGATGACTTTCAGATAAGACAAGCGGCTGATTGAAAGGAAAGAAGATCAAGACTAAGACAGGAAGAAATATGCATGGAGAAAGAATTCTATGAAGAATAGAATACGTGGAATAAAAGATAACTAGTTGATATATTTTAGGAAGCAGAATTATATTCCATATCAATTAGAACATTATCTTGTAACTGTGTAGTATATAAACACAGGCATAGGGTTTACACTATAAGTGTTATCATTATCGAAGTTATTATTCTTTGTAACCCTAGCAGCTCTCGTGATAATTTGTTCATCACTGAGAGAGGACAGTTCTATATTGTAACAGAGTTTATTGTGTTAAATAAAATCTGTGTTCTGTTACTTGAGTTCTTTAATTCAATTTGATTGTAGTAAACACTGTATTCAACCCCCTTCTACAGTGTATGTGACCTAACACTATGATTATCAATACAATTTAGAAACAACAGTTTAGATTGGAACCAATTATGCACTATACTGTTCCTGATGATCAGTCACGAAACAGCACCGGTATCCCGCAGCCATACCGTAAATATAGGTACTACCCGTATCCCGCAGCCATACGGTACCTATAGGGCACCAGAAAAGGCATATATTCACCTTGTAAGATATTACACTTCTGTATAATAGCTCATGCTGGACCGGTGCCTCGGCCTCTTACGCAACTAATAACCATCCAATCTTAAAACATTTTATTGAAAAGGAGCTGAATCAATCGACATCCTAAATAATTTTATTCCCCCATTCACTTGGGCAGAAATACTTGTAGTAAAATCATTTTTCTCAAAACCCAAAACATTTATAAATCCATTCAGTTGATAAGTAAATTCACTTAGCTATTCTGAACATAGAATAGCAGAAGAGTACTTGCATAAATAGAATCATTTAATTTAGTGATATGTAAAACATATATCTATTCTGAACTGAGAACAGGGAAAGCAATACTTGCATAATAAGATTCAAAAGAAATATCACTTGAACAATAAGTGATGATAGAGATACTTGCCTTTGGGTTTTTAGCAGTTAGTCACACTCGTAGAAATGCAATCCCTCATTCTGACATCTTATGGCATCACCCTCTTTTATTCTACTTATCCTTTGACCTGCTGCTCATGCAGTGCTGTAAACTCAATATTCCATACTATTCAACTCTAGTCTTCATCCATTTCATTTGGTCCTGATCGTCTTGAAAGACTAGCATCTATAATTAAAAGATATAACTTTAATCGTCTAAACGATAATATCTCGACGAACTGTGCGTCAAAACCCTAATATCTACCCATACGATAGCCCGCACATAAAGAAGACAGACAAACACAAGACCATTGACCCACTTACACACGTAATTCGCATAGCATGTAAGCACATAACTCATGTATCACATAATTCATATAACACAAAACTCAATTCGTCAAAACATTCGACTCGGTATGTTTAAAACTGAAATCGGATCAAAAATATGAGTTATCGATCAATAATTGAGCCAGAATGACTTGTAAAATAAGCGATCTTTCGAAACAAAGGATTTGGGTCTCGAAAGTATTTTTATTGAAAGCGGAATATTTTTATGAGTCTAGTGGCGTTCGTTTCGTATTAAACGGACGAACGGTTTATTTATTATGAATTTTTGAACATTTTTCGGAATTAAAACGGGTCTCTGTATCATTTTATAATTAAATAATAGGTTTTGAATACCCGAATATGTCTTTAAAATAATTTTATAATAATTATTGAGTCTTGAAGATAATTTAAAATAATATTTTAAAGCTCGAAACTATTTTTCGGAATTTTTAAATCAAAAATAAATAAATAAATCTAATTAAATAATCAACTAAAATTAATTAATAACTAATAAAATTAATTAATCAATTAATATTTAAATTAATTGACCAATTAAATAATTAATTAATAACTAAAATTAATTAATTAGATAATTCAGATTTATTTCTGAATTTAAAATAATTTTTGGAATTAAAAAGAATATTTTTTTTGGAATTAAAAGTGGATTTTAGAAATTAAATAATGATTTTAGAATGAAATTATGCAGAAACAGACTTATGGAACTTGATTTGGGGGAAAATGAATTGAAACCGGGTCGGAAATTAGACCCATCGGGTTTGAAATCGGGTCACCAAGAATCCTAAGAACAAGCAGGAAATTTGCAGAATCTGGCGAGTTCTCGGAATTCCGGCGAACCCCGCTTGTCCCCCTAACCAGACTAACATCCCCTATTACTGGTACCAACAGATTTGCGGTTCGTTCAGCAATAGAACGAGCCCTGCCACTATGAGAATCGTTGGCGTGAATGTCCCAACCGGCGGAAATCACCATTAAAGTCGGTCGGGTTCGAGCTTTCCGGCGACACAGTCCGAACACCCCAACACCATATATAACCGCTTTAAATTGTTCATATCGAGACGATCTATCGGATGGTATTATCAAATCGTACCCAGAATCAATCAAAGTAAAATCCCCAATTCCCAATCAAGAACATTCATATCAAATAAACCCTAGTTTTCGAACTAGAGAATCAAAGATTATTTTAAACATGTTATTGAACTCTATTTTTGAAGTATAATATATGAAATTGACCAGAAAAACATGCTCTACAACATGGAATCATCAAAACACTCAAATAATCACGTCTACAAAAATTCATATTTTATTCACTAAATAATTCGAATTAAAATAATTAAATAAGAAAATTACCTTGATTTCTGGGTAAAAACTGATGATTGATTCAGAAAGAAGATTTCGAGAGCTTCGTTTTGATATGCTGCACGCCCGAATCGGAGTTCGATAACATCTTCGTTTGCGCGTTTGATTTTCAGGAACGTATCGGTTTCTAGGGTTTTTCTTTGTATTTACTGTATTTTTACTGGTTGCAAATGAATAAACGAAATAAATGAAATGAGAACTATGCTATTTATATTTACGGAATATTGGTTCGTTCTGGATCATTTTGGATCGTTAAATTAGTTGCTTAGCCGCTAAGTAACTACAAAACGATCCAAAAATAGATTACTGAACCGCTAAGTAACTATAAAAATGATACAATTTAATACCAAAATTGGATAATTATCAAAACCGAGCTTTTCATAAAACACCATATATGAAAGTAATGTAAAAATATCCCGTCTCCCGAGAATACGGGTTTTATTGATTTACCGAAATGATTATCGTATCGAAAATTTTGCGTTGGGCCGCGCATGGGTCAAACCGTAATCCAGATCAAAAAAGTTAAAACACGGAAAATATCCGGAATTACCAGATTATGTTAGGTAGGAGTTTTCGGAAGAGTTTCGGGTTGTAAAAACATAAAAACGGTTGAAGTTGGATGATTCCCGATTTTATTAAATAATTTTGGTAATTATTCAGAAAATAATTAATAATTCATAAATCATTATAAAATCATGTAACAATCCAAAAATTACCAGGAAAATATCACAATTATCTATATTTTATTCTGGACATATAATAATTAAAATACTCAAGGAATATCATATATAAACATCCAAACATCAATTCCAATTATCATATAATTCACTAAAATTCACATAAAATCACATAAACAATTCCAATTAATAATAATAATAATAATTGAAAACATGGGATATTACACTACCTAGTGACACTGAAGTGCCAGGAATGAGGGAAGCTAAGGAGCAGGTAAATGCAATCACTTTAAGGTCTGTAAAGGTTGCGAATCCCGAACAAACTCAAGAGTTGACTAAAGAAGCTGGGGCTGAGAAAGAAGTAGAGTAGCAGGACGAAGAAGTGGAACCAAGGAAGACTACTGTTGAGCACACTCCGCCTGAAGATAATACAGGGGAGAAACAGATCTATCCTCCACCGCCTTTTATCAAGCGGCTGCAAAAGAAAAAGCTGGATAAGCAATTTGAGAAGTTTTTGAAGGTGTTCAAGAAACTTCATATCAACATACCTTTCGCTGAGGCTCTTGAGCAGATGCCTAGTTATGCAAAGTTTATAAAAGGTATTCTCTCTCGGAAGGTGAAGCTATATGATTTAGAGACAGTCGCTCTCACGGAGGAATGCAGTGTTGTGCTGCAACAAAAATTGCCTCCGAAGCTTAAGGATCCAGGAAACTTCAGTATTCCGTGCACTATTGGAAAAGTATTTTTTGACAGATTCTTATGTGATTTGGGAGCTAGCATCAATCTGATGCCCTTTTCAATCTTCAAGCAGTTGGACTTACCAGATCCTAAACCGACTTATATGACCTTGCAGTTGGCCGACCGTTCTATTACATATCCGCGAGGTATTGTGGAGGATGTCTTGGTTAAGGTGGATAAACTCATCTTTCTTGCTGATTTCGTCATTCTTGATTTCGAGGAGGATAAGAAGATCCCCATAATCTTGGGACGACCTTTCTTGGCAACTGGCTGAACCTTGATAGATGTGTAGAAGGGTGAGCTCATAATGCAAGTTCTGGATCATGATGTTACTTTTAATGTGTTCAATGCTATGAAATTTCCTACTGATAATGAGGAGTGCTTAAAGGTGGATTTGGTCGATTCAATGGTCACATCAGAACTTGATCAATTGCTAAGGTTCGATGCCTTAGAAAAAGCCTTGTTGGGGAATTCAGATAGTGAAGATGATGAAGGTAAAGAACAATTGCAGTATTTGAATACTTCTCCCTGGAACAGGAAGATTGACATGCCTTTTGAATCTCTTGAAATGGAGGAATTGAGCAAGGCTCCTAAACGCCTCAAGCCATCTATTGCGAAAGCTCCCACTCTTGAGCTTAAACCTTTACCTGAGCATTTGAGGTATGCATTTTTAGGTGATGCATGTACTCTGCCTGTTATTATTGCATCTGACCTTTCAAGTAGTGATGAGGAAAAGCTTTTGAGGATTCTGAGAGAGTTCAAATCGGCAATTGGTTGGACTATAGCAGACATCAAGGGAATCAACCCTTCTTATTGCATGCATAAAATTATGCTAGAGGAAGGTAGCAAGCCTATGGCCGAGCATCAAAGACGACTTAATCCAATCATGAAGGAGGTAGTAAAGAAGGAAATTCTTAAGTGGCTAGATGCTGGGATCATCTACCCTATTTCAGACAGTTCATGGGTAAGCCCGGTTCAATGTGTGCCAAAGAAAGGTGGAATTACTGTGGTTGCAAATGAGAAGAACGAGCTTATTCCTACTAGAACAGTCACGGGGTGGAGAGTTTCCATGGACTACAGAAAGCTGAACAAAGCTACTAGGAAGGATCACTTCCCCTTGCCCTTTATTGATAAGATGCTCGACAGGTTGGCTGGTTATGAGTATTATTGTCTTCTGGATGGTTATTCAAGTTATAACCAAATTTTTATCGCTCCAGAAGATCAGGAGAAAACTACCTTCACTTGTCCATTTGGTACTTTCGCCTTCAGATGAGTTTCTTTTGGTCTATATGGTGCACTAGCCACATTTCAGAGATGTATAATGGCCATCTTTTCTGATATGATTGGCCAGAATGTGTAGGTGTTCATGGATGACTTCTCAGTCTTTGGCGATTCTTTTGATGAATGCTTGTAAAATCTCGGACAAGTTCTTAAGAGATGCGTTGAGACCAATCTGGGAGAAATGTCACTTTATGGTGCGTCAGGGCATCATTCTCGGGCACAAGGTTTCTAGTAAGGGTCTTGAGGTGGATAAGGCCAAGGTGGGGGTCATTGAGAATCTTCCTCCACCTATTTTTGTTAAGGGAATTCGCAGTTTTCTTGGACATGCGGGCTTCTACAGGCATTTCATCAAAGACTTCTTGAAAATCTCAAAGCCATTGTACAACCTGTTAGAGAAGGATGTTCCTTTCAAATATGATGACGAGTTCCATGAAGCTTTTGAGACATTGAAGAAGAGTTTAATCACGGCACTGGTCATAACTGCACCTGATTGGAATGAACCTTATAAGATGATGTGCGATGCAAGTGACTATACAGTTGGCACAGTTCTTGGGCAGAGGAGGAACAACATATTTCATGTGGTTTTCTACGCAAGTAAGACCCTAAATGGTGCCCAAAAGAATTATACGACTGTGGAGAAAGAAATTTTAGCTATTGTCTATGGTTTTGAGAAATTTCGATCTTATCTACTCGGGACGAAGGTGACAGTTTTTACTGATCACGCTGCAATTTGATATCTCGTTTCAAAGAAGGATTCGAAGCCTAGATTGATTAGATGGGTTCTTTTGCTCCAAGAATTTGAACTAGAGATCAAGGACAAAAAAGGGATTGAAAATCAGGTCGCTGATCATCTCTCGCGTTTGGAGAATCCCAATGCTACTTCATTGGGCAGGACATTGATAAATGAATCTTTTCCCGATGAGCAGCTGTTTGGAGTGCAAGAAGAAGAACCATTGTTTGCAGACATTGTGAACTACCTTATGATTAATATCATGCCTCCTGACTTATCTCAAAGGAAGAAATTTCTACATGAAGTGAAGTTGTATATATGGAATGAGCCGTTTCTTTTTTGTCAAGGAGCTGATCAAATCATCAGGACATGTATTCCTTACAGCGAAATGGGGGGGATCTTGCGAGATTTCCACTCAACGGCTTATGGAGGACATTATGGTGGAGAAAAGAATGCAGCTCGTGTTCTTCAAGCAAGTTTCTTTTGGTCGATATTGTTTAAAGATGCTCATCAATTTGTTTTGAAATGTGATTGATGTCAACGTGTGGGTAATATTTCTAAGAGGAATGAGATGCCTCTCAATGTGCTTCTCGAGGTTGAGGTCTTCGATGTATGGGGAATTGACTTCATGGGGCCATTTGTCTAATCTTATAACAATCAGTAATCTTGTTGGCAGTTGACTACGTGTCGAAATGGGTTGAAGTTAAGGCGTTGCCAATAAACGATGCGAAGTGGTGCTTAATTTTCTTTACAAGCAGATATTCACAAGGTTTGGTACTCCAAGAGTTATAATCAGTGATGAGGGATCACATTTCTGCAATCGCAAGTTCACTGCTATGATGAAAAGGTATAATGTGAATCATCGCATTGCTACGGCTTATCACCCTCAGACAAATGGTCAAGCTGAGGTATCAAATAGAGAGATCAAGCGTATTTTAGAGAAAGTGGTGTGTCCATCGAGGAAAGATTGGTCTTTGAAGCTTGATGAAGTTGTTTGGGCATATAGAATAGCATA
This sequence comes from Apium graveolens, assembly GCF_009905375.1. Taxonomy (NCBI): domain Eukaryota; kingdom Viridiplantae; phylum Streptophyta; class Magnoliopsida; order Apiales; family Apiaceae; genus Apium; species Apium graveolens. The sequence goes on from NW_027419076.1 coordinate 42,678, forward strand.
TAAAACTCCATTGGGAATGTCACCATTTCAGTTGGTGTATGGTAAGGGGTGTCATTTGCCGGTGAAGCTAGAGCATAAAGCGTATTGGGCTTTAAAGAAGTTGAATATGGATTTGGATGCAGCTGGTAAGAAGAGGATGCTTCAATTAAATGAGCTCGACGAGTTTCGACTTCAAGCTTATGAGAACAATAAAATGTATAAGGAGAAAGTCAAGAGGTGGCACGATAGGGGTCTAGTCTCAAATCATTTGTGCCAGGGCAACGAGTTCTTTTGTTCAACTCTCGTCTCCATCTTTTTCCTGGAAAGTTGAAGTCAAGTTGGTCAAGGTAGGGCATATTGCCAAGAACTGTAGAAGTGCTTCCCCAGATAGTATGGGAGGTAGTGCATCAAAAGGTTTGACGTCCAGTACAGTCAAGGCTAAGACTTATAATATGAGTAAAAGATTAGCTGCTCGAGACCCTCATAAAGAACCAGGGCAATGATTGATTACCAGAAGAAGCCAATAGTAAGGTAAGTTTCTAGGTGCAGAAGCAATATAAGAAGTTCTTCCAATCATGCAAGAAAAGGAGTAATAAGCTAAGGATATAAGGTAGATCCACTATGTGCAAAGATACGAAGAAGAAAATACTTAAGCTAGGGGAAGTTTCAGTAATAAATAAATGCCCTAGAGTCTCTGGAGGCCAGTGGAACGAAATAATTAGTTCGATAATTGTAAAAGTTATTGGAAAGAGGAAAGTGAGCATACCAGATATAGTCCATTGGGGTGCACCAGTGATGTTGTTGGAGAAGAGGGATGAAATTATGAGGTTGTCTACTGATTATCGGGAGTTTAACAAAATGACGAATAAGAATAAGTAATCTGTAATAACCCCAATTTTTGGAATTTTTGAAACCCTTATGAATAGTGTTATGCTGAATAAGAAAACTTTTCATGCCACACTATGTAGGGGTTCTTTTATTGATCTTCTGGGATATTATTAGTACTCTATGTGGTATATAAGTGTATGTAAAGATCGTCAGAATCCAAATTTGAACCTTTTGATTTTTCCCGAGAATCCACCAGATACCGAAAGAATTGAGTATAAGGTAACATGATTGAAAGGATTTAAATTCAAGGATTATAAGAGAGGATCATAAAAGGAATATAATGTATTGAGAAAGGTTAAGGGAACCCAAGTAATAAAATCCCGGGTATGATCCCTCAAACGATAAACGAGAACGAAAGTTAAGCGAACCGTATAACAGATCAGCGATCATTAGGCAAGCAATTAAGAGTTAATCAAGGAGGTTATGGATAATGATGTCATCAAACCAACAAGATGACATAGGAAAGGTGACATAAGCATGACATAAGGGAAGGAGGTGTGGTTGATTTATAACCACACAATTTTTTTTCATGGTTAAAAATGATTAAAGCAAAACAAAAGTCAACCAACCAAGGCAAATCAAAACAAATCACAAAAAAACACAAAACACTCCATTTCTTCATCAAGCTCTCGGCTTTTCCATGGAAAAGCAAGGGAAATTTTTCAAAACTTAAGCTACACACCTTCATAATTCAAGAGGTTTGTTTCTTTAGCTTCTATAATTCATAACTTAGATGAGCCATAAGTTTAAGCTCAAGATTCCATGATTATCATAGCTAATCAATTCATCAAAGTTCTTGGTGAATAGTGTTTTCAAGAACTTGAAATTTTGATCTTGTGTTTTTGTTTAGATATAGCCTTGGTAAGGATTTTCAAGGGTGATTCCAAGCTCCCTAGTACTTTTACTCACCAAGGAAGGTATAATCTCATACCCTAGCCCTACTTTTGTATAAATTAGAGTTAGTATGTTTGGTATGGTTCATGAGAGGCATGGTTATTGTGTATTTAGAGATTGGTTGGTTTTGTGATGTGTTTGGAGTTGTAAATCTTGTTGATTAGTTAAAGAACTTAAGTAAAGCTTTTAGTTCATGTGGGGAATAAGTATAAATTGTTAATGTTGAGTTGTTGGGCTGTTATGATTCCGATGTACGGTTTAGGAGAAATGACCGTTTTAAGTAACGGCATTTTGCGACCGAACCATTACCCCTCGCCTTACTTTGAAACCTTGGTTAAGGACCTTAAATGACTAATTGGGGTAAGAAACAATTATGTAAAGTGGATTAGGCAGTTGGTAAGGTACTCGCGAAAGAATCGCCTTAAAACCCTTAATGGTTATTAAAAATGGTGGAGCCGAGGGTACTCGAGCGACTTAAGTAAATCGTTAAGCGCGAAAGCGAACGTTAGGACTCTAAATGGTTAAAGTCTAGTTTCTTAAGCAACCGGGGTTTAATTCCGACTTATGTTGTTGTTCATAGGTTATCGGAACCACTCTAAGCTTAAGTCTATCCGGGAGCACTCAGGCAAGTTTTCTACCCGTATAACTGTTGTTGTGATGTATATGTGTATATGCATGATCTTGTGATAAATGCATATTTTTTATTAGCAAATTCTTGCGATATATTGTAGCATGTGATATGGTATATATGCATGCCTGTTTCGTATTCTTGATTTATATATCTGTTGGTTCAAATGCTTATTAGTTGCATAATAACTATGCTAGAGATAAGCAGTAGTTGCGTATACCCTGAGTATAGGGGACCCAAAGGTGAACCCTTTTCTAAAACCGGGAGTAGATGTTCTCGAGTATATGATATATATATATATATATATTTTTATATATATATATTGATATAGTTTTAAAAACTATTAATCGAATAAGGTTTATTCGATAAGTTTATATTATTTAATGAATATTACTTGAATATTCATTCGAGGACTTATGACTCGGTTTATATTATTTCGAATATTCATTCGGGGGCTTATAACTCCATTTATTTTATTAATGAATATTATTTTTAATATTCATTCAGAGGCTTATGACTCCGTTTATTTTATTAATGAAGATTATTTTGAATATTCATTCGAGGAATTATGACTCCGATTATTTACTAAGTAATATTCTTTATTTTATTAAAGAATAATGTTTCGATAATCAAACTTATTTTTTTGATTATTCAAATAAAGATAGTACTTTCGTATAAGTATATCTTTGGTTATTTAATACCCATTTCAAGTATGAGTTTAACACTTCTACTTCGATTATTTTTATAGAGATTATCCTTTTTGGGAATATTATTTAAATAATAATATTCAGATATTTTCTAATATATTGGGACTGATTTATTTTAATAAATCAGCAGTACCCAAACATTCTTAAAAATGCTTTCGAGTCTTCAAAATGACTTTTAAAGTTTAGAGCGGATCCCAAAACTCGTTTTAAAATTTAATATCTCCCTTTTTGAAGGGGACTTGAATACTCATTCAAAAATCTAAAGGATCCGGCTCTGGGGTGTATTTTATATTCGCAACGAGGTTGCTGTTTTGATAAATGAATTGATTACTTACCCAACGTTCGAGAAGTAAGTCCATCTATTGAGTCGGCATAAGCAACATGGGCTCAGTGGGCGTCCATGAAAGTGTAAGTGGCTCAGTGGGAGTCCATCAAATGCGTAAGTGGCTGAGTGACAGTCCAACATAAGGTCCTATTGCGGCCAGGGTGATGACCAGTGGGGAATTCGTCCATCTACTAGTAGAAAAGGTTACTTATTGGTATCTTTGCCTGATCAGCAAGATATCAGGTTTATGCCAAGGTTTTCTCCTTTCAAAATTCATTGGATATTTCAACTATGTTTATAATTTTCATAACAGAGGTTTTCAAGGAGTGTATGAAATGTATATATATATAGGTGTGTATATATATATCAGGACTTAATGAAGTATCTCGTAACTTCATTATTTATAATGATATTTCAAAGATTGAATCTATTCAAGTCTTATCTTGTAGTGTCATCAGTGTGATGAACTTTTGAAACTAATTATAACTTGAACGGTGGTAGTTCAAGTAGTATTCGGAAAAGTTATAAGTATATTGGAGTATCTTGTAACTTCATCTTTTAAACTTATATCTAGTTAATGATTATCTTATGCATGACAAAGATTTTCAGAAAAACGTTGAGACAAGGTTGGATATATGAGATCACCTTGCAACGATATTTTTATACAGTTATAAACTGGAATTCTGTGTATATCATACATGTCAGAGGATTTCAAAGATTGTGAAAAGTATATATGTATATATACTGAATATTTTGCGACTTGGTCGCGTTAAGATATCAGCTTGGTTCATTTCTTCTTGACCAAGACTTTCATGAGTACTATGAGAATGCTCATGTATTGTTAATCATTATACATATTATTTTGGTGGGCTTGTTGCTCACCCTTGCTTTCTTCTTTCATCACACAACATCAGCTAGACAAGATGAACAGGACCAAGCTTCCAATTCGCAAGCGGTTAGAAAATGTTCCGCAGTTTTCTGGAAGCGTTGATGCCGCCGTAGCTGAGGTAGGAGCTACCAATAGGCTAGGTTTTCAACTATTGATGAACCAGATTTATGTATATTTATGAATTGTAATAATGGCAAAGAAATGTAAATTTATTCAGAAACCCTTTTAAGGTGTATTGGCATATAATTATGGAATAAAACGACTTGTGATTATTTTTGGATATTCATCTCTGAGATTATAACTTGTGGTGTGTGTGTTTATGGTGGGGTCACCGTACAGAATAGTTGATTATTTATTAAGATTGGGTGTTATTAAGGGAAATGGAACTCGTGACAACCCGGATCCCCGACCCCGGATTTGGGTGTGTTACAGAAATGGTATCAGAGCGAAGCGTTATAAACCTCAGAGATGATGTGACGTTAAGATAATAAGTTCACTAAGATAATAAGAACTCTTTCCAAGTTCATAGTCGGACTACCTAACGTAGTACTGACAGTTAAAACCCTTATGGGAACCCTTATAAATATCGTGATAGAAGTGTAGTTCGTTATCGTAGATGGTAGTGGGACTCCGAACCCTGAGGTTGAGGAGCAACAACGCGATGATCTTTTATTAGTTATTGGAGATCAGATTGTGGATCCGATAGAGCGTCCTAACACGGGACCGGATGATGTTCATATGGAGGATGTAGCGGTTGAGGATGTTATCCTAGAAGGGATTATCGCTGAGAAAGATCCTGTGAAGGATCCTGACAAGAATGAATAAAGGACCACTGAGGAATTGATGACCATGGTTACGGAAACTACCAGAGGTAGGATTGGCCGGTCACTACCAGAGGTTCGTTCAAGTTTGTAAAGATAGTAGCCCCTTTAACGCGGCTTACTCATAAGACTGAGAAGTTCGAATGGATAGAGAAATGCGAGAACAGCTTTTAAGAACTGAAGCAAAGATTGGTGACGGCCCCTATGGTAGCATTGCCGGATGGAAAAGAAGATTTTGTGAATTTTAGTGACGCTTCGCATAAGGAATTAGGGTGCTTCTTATACAGCACAGCAAGGTAATCGCGTACACGTCAAGACAATTAAGGGAATATAAAATTCAATATCCCCACCCATGAGCTTGGGCTCGTGGCAATAGTTTTGCCCGAAAGATTGGAGGCACTACTTGTATGGAGAGAAGTGCGAGATTTACACAAGCCATAAGTGCTCTAGTGCACTTTCACGTAGAAAGAGCTCAACATGCGCCAGAGGAGGTGGTTAGAGCTAATCAAGGATTACGATTATGAGATTCTTTATCATCCAGGGAAAGCCAAAATGGTGGCTAATGCCCTTAGTATAAAGGAGAGACTCAAGATGAAAATGTCTTTGGGAGAGTTTATAAGAGATTTTGAGAAAATGGAAATAGAAGTGAAGGTAACCGGAGCCGGTACCGAAATGCTGTTTGAGATTGCAATACAGCCCGAATTATCGAAAAAGATCATATTGTGCCAAGAAAAAGTGATGAATGAAGGCAGAGAGTCAATGACTGGAGAAGAGATTAATACCAAGAAAGATGATAAGGGAATAACGAGGTATTCCTACAGAATTTGGGTTCCAAACGTTTAAGAGCTTAAGGACTGGATCTTAGATGAAATCCATAGCTCGAGGAATAAGATTTAGGGCAAACCTCGAATGTGATAGTCAGGGAGGTTGCCATTAAGAAAGAAGGAGCCCATAACATAATGAAGTGGAAAATAAGGATTTTAACGTATAAGATAACCCCAAGTATGGGAGAAGGATGAAACATTTCATACTAAGGAAACAGAAAGTTGAGTAAAGAAAGGAGACCTGAGACGGTACTCCTATACGGTAATTCATGGACCTGTCTAAAAAGAACTTAGACTATTATCCCCAACCACCACCTTGAGGAAACAATGCGGTAGGAAATTCTTTCGTGACCTTTAAATCACTAAGCTCTCAGAGTTCCAAGGAACAGGTTGACCCAGTCGAGGCAAGAGCCTGGCTAAAGGAAATATAGGAATCATTTGAAATTCTAAATGATTGACGAATCACAAAAGACTGTTTTGTCACTTACCCTCCTAAGAGAGAGGCCACCCGCTGGTGAAAGGCCAAGGAAGGCACGGAGCAAGAGATTATAATAAACTGATTTAAGTTCAGTCAATTGTTTTCAGGAAAGTACTTCCCAAGGTTATGGAGATAGTGTAAAAGCTTTAGAGCCAGAACAAAGGCAGACGAGTATGATGAATTATGAATATAAGTTGTAAAAGTTGTCAAGAATCGTTCTGAGGACACGAATCCAGAATGACGGGATGTTTGAAATCAATGCTTATTTTGTGTTGGTTCATGAAATAATGATAAGAGAAAGGAAAATAAAAAAGGAATTGAAGTGGAAAGGAATATAAAGGCAATAGAGTTTGAGGAATGATAAGGGAGTTGGGTATGAGGAAACCCTAAAGACTCGTAGCAATAGAAATAGAAAAGTATGTAATCGTCAGGATGAGGGTGATTCACCATGAGTTAAAAATTGATGGTTGAAGGTATAAGAGATACATATATTTTATTCCCTATAAGTTGGGAGGATCCGAGGAAACCTTGAGATAGTTCGAAGGATGAATAATAAAATGCGGATAGACTAAGGAGACAAGAAAGTAAGAAATTAGGAAAATTGGATGAAGGAAGTGACCTTCAAGAATGTGAAGTGTAAGACCGGTGGCTTGATACCCAAAAAGGGAGATGCCAGGTATGAAAGATATCCCAACATTGAGATGACTGTTGAGATAAACAACAAAAGAAAATAAGGATTTATTAAGAAGAAGTTCACGTTGAACACGACCAATATCTTCTAGAACATCCCTGTTATCATTACTAAATCAGGCAAGAAAATCGGATAACCGTTGTTATCTTTTGGAGGCCATATTGGTTGACCTCATTTTGAATAAGGATATTATTGTGAAATTTGGTATAGACTATCGAGATGGGAATGATTAAATAAGATAATCTATCAAGGATATATGACTTGATTTATCCATGGAAGGATGCATGTACTTTTTCTAAAGGTGGAATTAAGGATAGAACATCGGTAACTTAAAATGAATCCTAGGGGAATGCATAAAGGTTGGCATTTCACCCTTAATAGGGATAGCATGAGTTTTGACAAGTATGAATTGAAAAGGATCAAGGTAACAACAACCTTTAAAGATCAGTAAAGAAATTTTTCAGAAGTACATAGATAATGGTTCTAGTATTAGTAAATGGTATTTTGATATGCCCTGTATCTAGGGGATATAGGAGGAACGATTTAAAGATAACCTTAGAGGTTTTACAAGGAGAAAGGTAATATTCAAAATTCTCAAGAATAGAAATGTTGATAAAGGAAATATGACGTAATTATAATGATGCCAAGTGGGGCACGTGTTAAACCACGAGAAAATATAGATTGAACCCAACGAAGGTCAAGGATGGTGAAAACAAGAAGGACCCAAGATAAGAGACGTCCTAAGTATGATCGAGAGTCAGTCGTAACAATGATTAACCTCTAAAAACTGAGGCAATAACTTATGGAAAAATGGTGATATTTTTTTTACTCATCAGATTTTAAGGAAAACATCTTCACACAAGCAGTGATGGGAAATGAGGTAGAAAATTTAGTGAAAGTGGTTAAGATGACATTGATTGTAAGGAAATTTTACTATCAGGAAAGGCCAAAGAGGTGGCCGACACTTTAAAGGTAAGAGGATAATTATAGGAGCTTGTGCCAAAGGAATACAGTGATGATGGTAAAAGTTGTGAAGGTTGTATTATGGTTTGGAAGATTGACATTCCTTCTGATGACTGTGCAATACCCAACCGTAATAGTAGTTTGGTAAAGGTTTAATTCGTAAAAATCGCCATGAGCGGGCTATCTATCTTAGAAGGAACTATCCTGAGAATAATCCAGGACCATGTTTCAAAAAGGACTAAACGAACCTTCGAGTTAAGTCTTCTATTGAAGGTATATGATTAAGAATGGTATTAACCTGCTATCGGTGCTTTGATTGAAACTCTTCTGTAATTTTATATGCTTCATGTCTTGTATGTATGTCAGGATCAGGAGTGTTCTTCATGAATTACGAATGGAGATTATGTTAACTCCTTAGAAGAATTCTATACTACATGTATGGACTCTGTATGGTTAGATATAAAGATTTCATGGAAAGTGAATGACGGCAGTAGGTCAGTGGTGGACCATAGTAATGCAGCAATGATTCTGCGAGTAATGAGCTGATTACAACCGTGAGAGTTGTATTGGAATGGATGTTGAGATTGAGTACCACTAATCGTGTCGTGTTGACGTATAAGTTATCAATTGATAGACTAATTAAGTAGATTATCTACCTATTGAATACTTATTCCTTCTTATCAATAGAGAGTCGTATTACTATACGAGGAAGGTTGCGGTGCAAGCATAGAATTCTAGTAACGATGATGTATAAAATGAGATTCCAGATTCAATTTTCGATGTCGAGGGAGTTTCAAAGGTGATTGAGTATAAGCTCGAGGAAGAGCATGGGTCCATAGAATGATGGACGGAATAGCAAAAATATTTAAGCATGTGAAATGCGATGCGATAATACTTGATATATATACACATATGTTTTGTTCTCCTATGACAAACCTCTATAGTTCAGAGGTAAATTCCAAGCCAGATATTTTGTGGCAGCATAATTTATATATATACAATTCTCTTCAATTCATTCTTTTCTCTCCTTTTCATTTTGTATAAGCTGAGAAGAACAACCCTTCCAGAAGGGGAGGTATTGCCGAATGACTATCTATCTGAGTGACAGAAGCCTAGTAGGATACCACATGTTGTTTAATTGCTTGTCAAGTACTAAAGGCTGGCCACCTTCTGTACTAACTATGCAATGTAACAAGTGTTCATGATCATAGTGATCTCTCAACAAATTCCTTTACTTCTATATGATTGATCAAATTTTGGAAAATGGAAACAGCTGAAAAAAAGGAGTAGTAAAGTTATGGTGGTATTCAGAATGGAAACACATTCGTGATACTAAGGTTGACGTGGTTATTAAAAGGTTATAGAACGCTAACAAGTAAAAGTATAACCAGTATAATATTAGGAACGGAAGGTAGTAGCGATTACGAACTGGAAAAGAATGGGTATTAAGAAGCAAAAGCTCTAATTCTAAAAGCTATAATGAGAGTCTGTGCAATAGACTTGAAAGAATTTGGAATGATCACTTAACACGGATTGAGTTTTCTTACGACAATAGATCATATGTCAGTATTGAGATATCGCCTTATGAGATCCTTGAGGGAAGACAATGTCGATCTCCCTTATGTTAGGATGAAGTTATAGAGCACAAGATACTCGGACCCGCAGTAGTCCTAAGGACCAGGGATATAATAGATCTAATCAGAGGACGGCTGGTAGTAACCCAAGATGGACATAAGAGGTATGCTGATTTGACTCGAAAGGACAAAGGGTATGAAATAGGGGACCTAGTAATGTTATAGGTATCCCTTGGAAAGTATTGATGAGGTTCGGAAAGAAAGGAAAGCTAAGTCCACAAATTGTTGGACCCTTGGATATATTAAGACGTATTGGGAAGTTAGCATATGAGCTAGCCCTACCCCCGAACATGTAGCAAGTCATAACGTGTTCCACGTAATAATGTTAAGGAAGTATAATTCGGATGTCAGACAAATAGGGGCATATGAGCGCATAGGCATGCAACCAGACGCAACCTATATGGAGCAACCAGAAAGGGTTATAGATCGAAAAGGAACAAGTGCTTAGGAGAAGGGTTATCAAACTAGGCAGAGTTTGGTGGTAGGACCAGAATGTGGGAAAATTTACTCGAGAGTTAGAAAGTGCAATGCTAAGAGAGTATCCCTATTCATTTTCTATCTGATTCCGGGACGGAATCCTTTTAAGGAGGGGAGACTGTAATAACCCCAATTTTTGGAATTTTTGAAACCCTTATGAATAGTGTTATGCTGAATAAGAAAACTTTTCATGCCACACTATGTAGGGTTTCTTTTATTGATCTTCTAGGATATTATTAGTACTCTATGTGGTATATAAGTGTATGTAAAGATCGTCAGAATCCAAATTTGAACCTTTTGATTTTTCCCGAGAATCCACCAGATACCGAAAGAATTGAGTATAAGGTAACATGATTGAAAGGATTTAAATTCAAGGATTATAAGAGAGGATCATAAAAGGAATATAATGTATTGAGAAAGGTTAAGGGAACCCAAGTAATAAAATCCCGGGTATGATCCCTCAAACGATAAACGAGAACGAAAGTTAAGCGAACCGTATAACAGATCAGCGGTCATTAGGCAAGCAATTAAGAGTTAATCAAGGAGGTTAGGGATGATGATGTCATCAAACCAACAAGATGACATAGGAAATGTGACATAAGCATGACATAAGGGAAGGATGTGTGGTTGATTTATAACCACACAATTTTTTTTCATGGTTAAAAATGATTAAAGCAAAACAAAAGTCAACCAACCAAGGAAAATCAAAACAAATCACAAAAAAACACAAAACACTCCATTTCTTCATCAAGCTCTTGTCTTTTCCATGGAAAAGCAAGGGAAATTTTTCAAAACGTAAGCTACACACCTTCATAATTCAAGAGGTTTGTTTCTTTAGCTTGTATAATTCATAACTTAGATGAGCCATAAGTTTAAGCTCAAGATTCCATGATTATCATAGCTAATCAATTCATCAAAGTTCTTGGTGAATAGTGTTTTTCAAGAACTTGAAATTTTGATCTTGTGTTTTTGTTTAGATATAGCTTTGTTAAGGATTTTCAAGGGTGATTCCAAGCTCCCTAGTACTTTTACTCACCAAGGAAGGTATAATCTCATACCCTAGCCCTACTTTTGTATAAATTAGAGTTAGTATGTTTGGTATGGTTCATGAGAGGCATGCTTATTGTGTATTTAGAGATTGGTTGGTTTTGTGATGTGTTTGGAGTTGTAAATCTTGTTGATTAGTTAAAGAACTTAAGTAAAGCTTTTAGTTCATGTGGGGAATAAGTATAAATTGTTAATGTTGAGTTGTTGGGGCTGTTATGATGTAGTATGGATGGAGTTTTGATTGGGTTGTGATTGTGGATTGATTGTGGGTTGAATTGGAGTGTTTTAAATTTGGGTAATCGCGTAAACATAGCCGTCGTAATGTCCGATTTACTTTAGGCTGTTTTTGTTCTTAACATTAGGACCCGTGAACTCACTGCTAGGTTTCGACCATTGCCATGATTAGATAGTTCACGTTACGAGCTTCGTTTTGATATGTAGTTCATTTGATTCCGATGTACGGTTTAGGAGAAACGACCGTTTTAAGTAACGGCATTTCGCGACCGAACCATTACCCCTCGCCTTACTTTGAAACCTTGGTTAAGGACCTTAAATGACTAATTGGGGTAAGAAACAATTATGTAAAGTGGATTAGGCAGTTGGTAAGGTACTCGCGAAAGAATCGCCTTAAAACCCTTAATGGTTATTAAAAATGGTGGAGCAGGGTACTCGAGCGACTAAAGTAAATCGTTAAGCGCGAAAGCGAACGTTAGGACTCTAAATGGTTAAAGTCTAGTTTCTTAAGCGACCGGGGTTTAATTCCTACTTATGTTGTTGTTCATAGGTTATCGGACCCACTCTAAGCTTAAGTCTATCCGGGAGCACTCAGGCAAGTTTTCTACCTGTATAACTGTTGTTGTGATGTATATGTGTATATGCATGATCTTGTGATAAATGCATATTTGTTATTAGCAAATTCTTGCGATATATTATAGCATGTGATATGGTATATATGCATGCTTGTTTCGTATTCTTGATTTATATATATGTTGGTTCAAATGCTTATTAGTTGCATAATACCTATGCTAGAGATAAGCAGTAGTTGCGTATACCCTGAGTATAGGGGACCCAAAGTTGAACCCTTTTCTAAAACCGGGAGTAGATGTTCCCGAGTATATGATATATATATATATATATATATATTTATATTTATATATATATTGATATAGTTTTCAAAACTATTAATCGAATAAGGTTTATTCGATAAGTTTATATTATTTAATGAATATTACTTGAATACTCATTCGAGGACTTATGACTCGGTTTATATTATTTCGAATATTCATTCGGGGGCTTATAACTCCGTTTATTTTATTAATGAATATTATTTTGAATATTCATTCGGAGGCTTATGACTCCGTTTATTTTATTAATAAATATTATTTTGAATATTCATTCGAGGACTATGACTCCGATTATTTACTAAGTAATATTCTTTATTTTATTAAAGAATAATATTTCGATAATCAAACTTATTTTTTTGATTATTCAAATAAAGATAGTACTTTCGTATAAGTATATCTTTGGTTATTTAATACCCATTTCAAGTATGAGTTTAACACTTCTACTTCGATTATTTTTATAGAGATTATCCTTTTGGGGAATATTATTTAAATAATAATATTCAGATATTTTCTAATATATTGTGACTGATTTATTTTAATAAATCAGCAGTACCCCAAACATTCTTAAAAATGTTTTCGAGTCTTCAAAATGACTTTTAAAGTTTAGAGCGGATCCCAAAACTCGTTTTAAAATTTAATATCTCCCTTTTTGAAGGGGACTTGAATACTCGTTCAAAAATCTAAAGGATCCGGCTCTGGGGTGTATTTTATATTCGCAACGAGGTTGCTGTTTTGATAAATGAATTGATTACTTACCCAACGTTCGGGAAGTAAGTCCATCTATTGAGTCGGCATAAGCAACATGGGCTCAGTGGGCATCCATGAAAGTGTAAGTGGCTTAGTGGGAGTCCATCAAATGTGTAAGTGGCTGAGTGGCAGTCCAGCATAAGGTCCTATTACGGCCAGGATGATGACCAGTGGGGAATTCGTCCATCTACTAGTAGAAAAGGTTACTTATTGTTATCTTTGCCTAATCAGCAAGATATCAGGTTTATGCCAAGGTTTTCTCCTTTCCAAATTCATTGGATATTGCAACTCTGTTTATAATTTTCATAACAGAGGTTTTCGAGGAGTGTATGAAATGTATATATATATATAGGTGTGTATATATATATCAGGACTTAATGAAGTATCTCGTAACTTCATTATTTATAATGATATTTCAAAGATTGAATCTATTCAAGTCTTATCTTGTAGTCTCATCAGTGTGATAAATTTTTGAAACTAATTATAACTTGAACGGTGGTAGTTCAAGTAGTATTCGGAAAAGATATAAGTATATTGGAGTATCTTGTAACTTCATCTTTTAAACTTATATCTAGTTAATGATTATCTTATGCATGACAAAGATTTTCAGAAAAACGTTGAGACAAGGTTGGATATATGAGATCACCTTGCAACGATATTTTTATACAGTTATAAACTGGAATTCTGTGTATATTATACATGTCAGAGGATTTCAAAGATTGTGAAAAGTATATATGTATATATACTGAATATTTTGTGACTTGGTCGCGTTAAGATATCAGCTTGGTTCATTTCTTCTTGACCAAGACTTTCATGAGTACTATGAAAATGCTCATATATTGTTAATCATTATACATATTATTTTGGTGGGCTTGTTGCTCACCCTTGCTTTCTTCTTTCATCACACAACATCAGCTAGACAAGATGAACAGGACCAAGCTTCCAATTCGCAAGCGGTTAGAAAATGTTCCGTAGTTTTCTGGAAGCGTTGATGCCGCCGTAGCTGAGGTAGGAGCTACCAATAGGCTAGGTTTTTAACTATTGATGAACCAGATTTATGTATATTTATGAATTGTAATAATGGCAAAGAAATGTAAATTTATTCAGAAACCCTTTTAAGGTGTATTGGCATATAATTGTGGAATAAAACGACTTGTGATTATTTTTGGATATTCATCTCTGAGACTATAACTTGTGGTGTGTGTGTTTATGGTGGGGTCACAGTACAGAATAGTTGATTATTTATTAAAATTGGGTGTTATTAAGGGAAATGGAACTCGTGACAACCCGGATCCCCGACCCCGGATTTAGGTGTGTTACATAATCCCTCTTAAGAATTGATTACTTATATGACTTAATTCAAGGAGTGTGTTATTTCTCGGGGATTGACTTAAGATCCAGCATGAGGACATATCAAAGATTGCGATTGGAATGAGTTATGAGTGTTACAAGATCTGGTGATAATATGTGGAGTAACAAGTGTATCAGTTGGCTATAAGGAATTAAGTAACATGGTGTATAAGGAGTACTTGGATGGTATAATTGTATTTATTGATAACATCCTCGCCCATCTAAGGGCTAAGGAAGGCCAAGTTAAACACCTAAAGAAATGCCTGTGAAGGGTTGAAAAGTAGCAATTGTATACTAAGCTTGAAAAGTATGAAATTCTGGTCAAAAAATTGATTATGAGCCATGGTCGTTTAAGTAACTACTAACCAAGAAAGGTCCATTTAGGGACAGATGTCTTGCGTAGAAAAGAAGGATTGAATGTGATTAAGAATACTGATGAATTAATAAAAGAATTGGAAATAGTGAAAGTTGGAGTTTGAATACCTGAAGGTGATAAGAAGTGAATATATGAGATTACTTTCCAGCCTTAACTGATGAAAATGAGTAAGAGGTGTTTGAATGTGTGGGAACTAAGTTGGAAGTGAGTACTGCCTATCATCCTTAGGCGAAGGGTCAAAGTAAGAAGATGATTCGGACAATATAAGATATGTTGAGGGTATATATGTTGGGTTTAAAAAGGAAACTGAGGTAATCACCTACCATTGATTAAGCTTTCCTATGCTAATAGTTATCTTGCTAGTAAGGGAATGCTACCTTGCGAAGCCTTGTATGGACATAAGCGTGGGTCCTCACTCTAGCGAGAGAAAGTGGGAGTAGAGATATTGTTAGGTCCTGAGTTAATTCAGCTCACCAAAGATGCAGTGGTATTGATTTGGAGAGGAATTGGAGTAACTCGGGATAAACAAAGAAAGAAGGCAGACTTGCATCGAAAAGTATGGATATAGAAATAGGATCGTTGGTATTGACAAAAGTTTCACCTTAAAAGAGATTGGTTGAGTTCGAATAGAAGGGACAAGTAGAGTCCAAAATATATGGAACCGTTCGAGGTATTGAGAAATATAGGTATAATTTCCCATAAGTTGATGTTACCTCCATAGTGGCAGTGTATATATAATATGTTCAGCGTGTCAATGTTAAGGCGATATGTATCTGATTTGAACCAAGTCGTTGATTAGGAGCCAATGGGCTCTCATCCAAATTTATTCTGCGTGGAATGATCGATCCAAGTCCTAGATCGTTAAGAGCGAGTCCTTAGGAATGAGTTTATGTCCATAGTGAGTATGCTTTGAATAAATCCCCAAGTAGAAGAGTCTACCTGGAAGTTAGAGTCAGATATGTTTGACAAATATCCTCACTTGTTTAGTGATCAGATTCTGAGGACAGAATCTTTTTAAGGGGGAAGGATATAGCGACTCGTATATTTTCTATTAATTTAAAGTGCAATAATTGAATAATTAAATGAATAAACTATGTATATGGGTTCTGTCAGCAGGTTATTGCTTTGTTATTATGTATATGTGATCACTACTGTATGGGATTGAACTGCGTGGTTAATTAATGGGTTGTATGATTTTGTTTCGCTGATAAAAGTGATTTTATTGCAATTTTATTTCCATAAATATTTGGATTGTCTCAAAAATTATTTTTATGGTTTTATAACTATAATAATTATTTTTGGGAATTTATAAAATTTAGAAATCAATATTTTATTGATTATTTATCCATGAATAATTTTATGATTGTATTTATTAGTAAAATCAATCTTAAATTCAGAAATGTTTCAAAAATTACGAAACTCATATTTATTTAAGTTTGGAATATTCCGGGAATTTTAAAATTATTTTAGAAAATTTTGAGATTATTTTCATCCACGTGTTGATTCGTTTAACTGTTAAAAGAAGGTATAAATTATGTTTCATAAATTGCTTTAAAATTATGAAAACTACGTTTTTATTAACTTCGGGATATTTTCAACCTTTTAAGACTATTTTCGTGATTTTCTGAATTTGTTTTAAGTGCAACTCGGTTAGTTAATTGTGAATTTCGGGTACGAGATGTGTTTCAAAAATGCTTTGAAAATCATGAAAATTTTATTTTGTTAGTTTCGGGATTTTTAGAAAATTTTAAAACTAATTCGGTAATTTTCGGGTTAATTTTTACCCGTAGGTTTTTTCGCTAGTTGCAAAGCACGAAATATTTTGGGGCTTACAGTCGAGTTCGTGACACATGTCATGATTTTGTAACACTGCAGATACACGTGGCATCACCTCAGAATTTTGTTTGCTGCTTATTGAATAAAAAAATATATATATAGACAGGATAAAAACAAACAACACGCACAGGTATACCCCCTGTTCATCTCTCATATAATCTTTGCTCTCTCTCGTTTAATCCCTCACATCACTCTCATAACCATGTAATTCCTCTCGCCCTACTCTCCCTTCCCAACCCCGTTTTTCCTTTTCTTTCCGATTTCCATGTCTCTGGGTTCTGCAGCTGTTTTCCTCTCCGATTTCGGCCGCTGCCCCATCTCCGGTTGGCTCTGGTTGCTTAATCCGGTTTTGTCTGATTGTATATGCATATATAGATACATACATACATATGTATGTGTGTTACAATTGGGTATTGTTGCTGCGTTTCTTTTATTTTCCCTGTTCTGGCTTCCTGTGTTGTTGATGCGTGTATCATTTATGATGGCAGATTTCTTGACTATTTTCTGATTTTCTGATGAAGTAAAATGATGAATTCGAATGATTGTCTTGGTGATTTATTCGATTATTTTTTTTAAAAAAAATCGAAGTAAATATTTAAGGAATATACTCGGTTTTTTGGTATAATATTTTGAATAAATTGCCGTAATTATTCATATTATATTCTGAAAGTTACAATTATCGGTGAAATTTGTGACGGAAACCTGACTTTATCGGGTACCCGCAAATTTTACCGCGGTCGGCGATGAGCCTCGGCGAGCCGAGGGTGGACTGTGATGACTCTGTTCTGAGTCCTAATATGAATATAAAATATAAAATGTGAATAGTAGTAATAATTAAATAATACCGGTGATTGGGATTTGTGATTGTTTGCTTAATTGTTGGGTTGTTTGTTGATTGAGACGTCGAGTATGTTTCGACGGGTAGGCCAATAAACAGAGGAGGTGCTGCTCGATTTTTGAAAATTAAATTCGCAAATATGGGAGCATATCCTATGATTATTGGAACTACTAGTCGAGTGTATATGATTGTATAATTATAAATATTGTACGAAACGTATTTGCGTGTCGTGATAAAACATTTTACAAAATAGTTGACAACCCTATCTTCTAAATCGATAGCTGTATATAATTATTGGAAAAGGTTATTGAACCAAGTTGTGAATGCGAAACCTGATTGTATGTTGTAGAGAAATATTTTACCAAAACCAATAACCCTAATGTCGTAAATCTACGAGTATACGTATTTTCTAAAAGCGAACGCCGAACCGATTTTCGAGAATGTGAACCCTAATTATTGCGTGTAATATTATAATATGTATAATTACAAGTCATGATTGTTATCGTTTGGGTAGGATTGATATCGAGGATATGTCAAGCATACCTAGACGTCTAACATAGAGTATTTCGACTCTGTAGGTTCTAGTCGGGAAACCGAAAGTGGATGTTGGGCTAAGGATAACCTAGTAGACAATCGACGAGCTCAGTAGGGTTTCAACCGAAGAACCTGAGTGTTGAAGTCGAATCCAAGGTGATCTAGTAAGGCGATAAAGCCGAGCGTCCAAGTCAGTCCAAGGTCAATCAGTGATAGTTGTAAAGCTCTGCAAGGCTAGTACCTCTGACCATTCTTTTATGGTTCAGTATATGTGAATAGCTAATGTTTTAATCTCGTAATGGAACAGAAACGTAATAAGTTACGTATCCCCTGTATTTGGAAATGTTGTTTAAAATTATATTTTGGAGAAAAGTAACTTCTGAAAGCACCTATCTCTAAATATGATTTAAAATGGAAAGAAGTTTTGAATAGTGTGCTCTGACATAATGATTTTAAAAAAAAGTTAGGTGATAGTGATTTTGGAAACTGGATAAAGAGAAAGTTTTGATCCACCTATGTCGTGGAATGTTTTGATCCACCTATGTCGTGGAACTTTGGAAAGAGCCAAAAAAGGGAATTCAGTTGATCTATTGGAATTGAGTAGGCATAAGTGGCTAGTTTGGTTGGGCGCTCTGTTTAACCGATTAGTCCAGCATTGGGGGAAAGACCTAGCTAGTCTTTTCCCAAGTTCTGGATCACATTATTTCTTTTCTAGACGGCCGTTAGTTACTGTCCAGTGATGATAGATTGATCAGTTATATTCACCCGTTGAACTTCCAATAGTGTAAGTTGGTGTTATAATAGTTGTAACCTAAATCATACTTAAACCTGGAAAAGGTCTTGGTGAAGGGGTCGTGGTTATGTATAATTAGTGATTGGATTATATTATGTTTATTATTATTGTTGTTGGTGACGTCAACTCCTGACCCCGGGGTTGAGGTCGTCACAACAAATGTTATATCTTAAGGAGTCAAACTGATCAGCATGGAAAGTTTGATGCCAAAGCAGATGAAGTAATTTATGTTGGATATGCTATTGGAAAAGCATATAGAGTCTACAATATAAGAACCAACATTGTTATAGAATCAGTACATATTGTGTTTGATGATAAAAAGATTGAAGGACTGCAAGATGGAGATTTCCATGAAAGCCTCAAATTTGATAATGTTTAGATGGTTAGTGATAACAGTGATGATGAAAATGATCAAGAAACGGTAGCTAAGGATAATGCAGAAAAATTTACAACTAATGAAGCACACAATTCAACATCCTTCGAGTTACAGAATGCTTCATCCGCCGGTAGACAATCTGCTTCATCCGTCGGTAGACAATCGGCTTCATCCGTCGAGATACAAAGTGCATCATCCGTCGGAACAATTAGAGAAGCTGAGAGTCAAAACAGATCACCTACAAATAGTACCCCTTCCTCAAATCAAAGTTTCACAAACTAAGGGGGAGTTTCTTATAATCAAAATTCAGTCACTCATCAAGACAACAATGAGGCCTCTTCATCTAGAGCTAATCTACCTCAACAAAGAAAATGGATTAGAGATTGAAAGGAATATGTCCTAAGTCCAATCATGTATTAGGATTTAGGAATAACTTTTTATGTAATCTGTTTTGATTTCATTGATATTAATAAAAGACTTGTTTTGTTTTTATTACGGGCTCTATCTATTTAAGTGTTTAAATAAGATATACCATAGTTTAGAGTAAAGCTTTTTATGGATTATGATGAGATCATAATAGTGAGACCTAAAAGATGATAACTCTAAACTTAATTAGTTCCTGATCATAGGATTACTAACTGGTAATTAATAATCCGCAAAGATAGGTACATACTATGTTTGCTTCATTATGAAGGATGTCTGTTCTCATAGACATTTGTGTGGTGACACTATAGCTAGTATGTAGGTGCTTATTATAGAATAAGTTCACTGAACATGACTCGCACAGCTGAACAACTGATGGAGTTCACTCACGTGTCAACAGTTGTTCACATAGTGATAGTTGTACAAGTATCCTTAGACTTGAGGTCATCATAGTCATCTTGTGTACACTGAACTATGCTTTGGTTTAGTTCTTAGTCTCCAGGGACAATTATTAGGGCTCTACTGGGTATAGGAATTTGTACACGAAGATAGTGTATGATCAATAAAGGATCTACCCCTTCCAGTGAAGGAAGCGAATGTTCAAGGCTGATCCACTTATGCTAGTTCAGGAATCTCTGGCCAGAGTGAATGAAATTAGAAAGGAGTTTCTAATTTGCATAGAACTAAGCATAGTAAATGGTAAGCAAGTGATTAAATTAGATAGGCTTGACACAAGATCCATGCCTTGTATTTAATCAGGACATTGTAGGGTAGAAGGAGTTTATTGTACGGTAACTATTCACTGAATAGGTTCTTGGTATTCTAAGCAGTGAATTCGTATTATCCGGATAGTCGCGATATGCTGAGAAGTATCCCTCACGATGTAGAATAAATATGATTAATTAATTAATCATATTTAATAAATTAGAGAATTTATATAAATAATGATAAAATAGTTTTATTATTATTTATTTCTACTACCGGCTTAATATTGAACCTACAGGGTCACACCATAAAAAGAGAATGATTTAATGGTGGAGGAATTAATTAATAATGGCTGATAATTATTTATTTATGAAATAAATAATTAATTGGCATATTTAATAATTGATTAAATGAGATTTAATTGATTATAAATTAATTAAGAAAAGTTCTTAATATTATTAATTAAGAATTTAATTTTTGAAAATTAAATCAAGAGAGAGAATTATTTCTAAAGTGTTTAGAAAAAGGATTAATAATTAAAAGGGGTTAATAATAATAATATTTATTATTATTTTAATTATTAATGAGAATAATAAATGGGTTAATAATAATAATATTTTATGGGAAAATTTCAGCTGAAAATTTTGCCTATAAATATACTATTATAAACCCTATTTTAATTCCAACCCAAATTTTTCAGAAAACCTAATTCTCTCCACCTCCTCCTCCTTAGCATCGTTTTCTTGGTGGATACCGGTGGAGTGCTTCACGTTTGAGGAGCAGCTGCTAAGGATCTCCGATCGTTGCTTTTGGATCGCTATTAAAGGTTAGTAATCGATTCATATATTTTAATCACGATTTATATGCTTTTATTTGGATTTTATATGTGTAAAAGTGTTTTACCATGCCTCCGCTGCGATTAAAATCTATCAATGGTATCAGAGCATAGGTTCTATGCATATAGATCTGTGGTAAAAATTTTAGAATTTTATGTGCTTGTATGAATTAATAATGATTTTTACAAGTTATATTATGGATTAATTTTGTCTGATGAGAAATCGTTTCTCAGAATAATTTTGAATATTGATCTGGGTTCTACAAGTGTTGTAGATCGTCTGGGTATTTTTTTTCATAATTTTATGATGTATAGATTATTTCTTATGAATTTTTGAAGTTGTTGTAATTAAATTCATAATTAAATAATCATATATATATATATATATAAATTGAAAGTATGTATATATCTGCTGTTGCTGCTGTGGTGTAATGGTGGCACGGAAAAGAGAAAAGAACAGGTACGGCGCACGGAATTCCGTGCGAGAATTGTCAGGCGGCAACAGTCGACGCAGGAAGGAGGACCGCGCTTCTTCCGTGCGCGCGTGGGGTACACGTGCCCGTGTACCACGCGCGGCGCGTGGCGGACACGCGCTGGTCAACGTGTTGACGTCATCATATGACGTCAGCGTAGGGTCGTAGGTGCGTGAAGCGCGTGGGGCGCGTGGCGCGCGTGGGCGGTGTTCTGACACGCGTCTGACAGCGCGTGTGCGCGTGGCCGCGCGTGGGGGACCTTGTTTCGGCGTGTGAGGGCGCGTGCCAGCTCAGAATTGGGTGTTTTTGGTGTCGTTGGATTCGTCTTTTCGAGACGCTTCTAATGGTATATTATATGATATTTTATGAAATTGTTTCGAACTGTTTATAGCTAACAGAAGTGTTTTAATAGCTTTTAAATGCCTCATGTGATACATAGACATGTATAATGCTTAGACCAATATGCTAGATGATGTAACATGCCTACCTTGATGTTTATTCATGTTGATATATGTGATATATGCTTAGTTTATCATGCGATGATAGATTTAGGTGAACTTAAATGAACATAAGGCGCTTGTTAGACAATCTAGTATAGTGAAATTGTTTCATAACCTTAATAATAATATTATGAATACAATCATGAGATTCTTGTGTTTATGAAACACGTAATTGAATATGAATTTTCAATATGAGAGAAAGGATGATTCTGTCAACAACAGATTTCTATCTGTAAGAAAGGGTTATTAAGTGACGCCTCTTGACAATGCTCCACCTGATCTGGGAATCATCTGATTATTGATTATTGATTTGAAATATTTAATTTAAAAGGAAGAATCTCTTTATAATATGATTATGATTGTAACGTAATATAATCCCTCTAAAATTAAATAATATCAAGTAGTAATTGGCCAATAACACAACGGGTTTGTGTCGGTCATAGCCATCCAACATGATAGAAAAATAGTTCTTATTTTTAAATCATTGTCGGTTCGTGCTACAGCCGAGGGCTTTGATTTCGAAATAAGAAATACTTGTCTATTACATAGAGATGTGTACATTGAATAAGAATCTAAAGGTCGGTACGTGCCACAGCCGTGGGCCGTTGGGGACTGATTCAATTGTACAGAATGTTGGGTTAGACTTGACTTAGAATATTGAGTTTGTCGTGCCACAACCATGACTCAATTATTCAAGAGGCTAAAGTTTGATTAGGGAATAACATAAGATGTAATTGACAAGAGTTGTCTGCCTATTGAACATTACATGGCGGTTCGTGCTACAGTCGGGGTTGTGTAATGGAATGTAGGATCCCTATTCCCACTAGCATTATGAATGCTTAATCTTTCACGTAGGGGGTTGAATAAATTAGATAAACTAGTGGGAGCCACTTATGAATAAAGACCCGATTCATATAGTGTTTTTAAAATGAAATTGAATATTTGCTAAGTGTTGTTATGTGTTTATCATTTACAGATTTACTATATACATTATGTCTTCTGCACTATCACTCAGGAGCATACTAGATGCTCACAAGTTGACTGGTCCTAATTATGCTGACTGGCTTCGAAACTTGAGAATTGTTCTCAGGATTGAGAAGCTGGAATACGTAATTGACTCACCTAAACCTACTGAACCTGCTAGTGATGCACATAATGATGAACATGTTGTGTATCGTAAGTGGGTAGATGATGCAAATGTTGCTCAATGCATCATGCTAGCTTCCATGAACATTGAGCTACAAAAGCAACATGAGCATATGGATGCTCACACTATCCTCATGCATCTACAAGAGTTGTATGATGTGGCAGGGAGGACAGCTCGATATGAGATATCGAAGGAGCTGTTCGGTTGTAGGATGTCTGAAGGATCATCTGTGAATGGCCATGTACTTAAGATAATCAATTTGATTGAATGTCTTGGATAACTTGGTTTTGCCATGGATGGGGAGCTGAGCCAAGACTTGGTCTTGCAATCGCTTCCGAGTTCATTCTCGCAGTTTGTTGTGAACTTTCACATGAATAAGTTGGATGTCAGCCTGCCTGAACTCCACAACATGTTGAAGACTGCGGAATCGAATTTTCCCCCTAAGAAGAGTTCTGTTCTTCTAATTGGTGAAGGTTCCAATCCTAAGAAAAGGAAGAGGAACCCTTCCAAGAAGAAGAAAGTAGATGAGAAAATGCCGGTTCCACCAAAAGCTGAAGACCCCAAGAGAAAAGTTGTTTGCTTTCACTGTAACAAGGTGGGGCACTGGAAGAGGAACTGCAACGTATACCTTGCAGAATTGAAGAAGAAGAAGGGTAGTGAGACTACCGCTTCTGATTCAGGTATGTTCATGATAGAAGTGAATATGTCTTTAAATCAAATTTCTACTTGGGTATTAGATACCGCCTGTGGTTCTCATATCTGCAATTTGTTGCAGGGACTAAGGAGAAGTAGGACTCTTGAGGAAGAGGAGGTGATTCTACTGATGGAAAATGGAGCAAGAGTTGCTGCTGAAGATGTAGAATCATTTCATTTACATATGCCTACGGGCAAGACTATTGTTTTTTAAATAATTGTTATTTTGTTCCCTCGATTGTGAGGAATATTATTCCCATGTTAGACTTGGCTGGATTTTCATTTATTATTGAGAATAATGAATGTTCTATTCTTAGAGATAATATTCTTTATGGACGTGGTACTTTAAATAATGGTCTGTATAAATGTGACATAATTTACTTCAGATTGAACAAACTAATAAAAGAAAAGGGATGATGAAAATCTCACTTCATTGTGGCACTGCAGTCTCCATTTAGTAGACATGGAGAGAGGGCTGCAAATTTGCTAGGAATGGTACACACAGATGTATGTGGACCAATGTCTACGCAAGCCATGGGTGGATTTTCATACTTCATTACTTTCATGGATAATAGATCTAGATTCGGATATGTGTTTGATGAAACACAAGTCTGAAGCCTTTGAAAAGTTCAAAGAGTATAAGTATGAAGTGGAGAAACAAACCAAACATAGTATTATAATTCTTTGATTAGATCGAGGTGGTAAATACTTGAATGGAGAGTTTCTGGATTATCTTAAAGTAAATGGTATAGTTTCCCAGTGGACGCCTCCAGATTGGTATCTGAAAGGAGAAATCGAACTTTGTTAGACATAGTTCGGTCCATGATGAACTATGCAAATCTTCCAGTATTCCTATAGGGTTATGCATTGGAAACCTCAGCATATTTACTGAATAAGGTGCCTTCCAAATCTGTTCCTCAAACTCCGTATGAGATATGGAAAGAAAGGAAACTGAGTCTTAAACACGTTAAGATTTGGGGAAGTCCAGCTTATGTCAATTAAGTTGACCCAGATAAGCTGGAATATCGATCCGTAAAATGTAGTTTTGTGGGATATCCTAAAGAGACTTTAGCGTATTACTTTTACACCGATCATCGGGTGTTTGTCTCTAGACATGCTACCTTCTTGGAAAAGGAGTTTATCCTTGAAGGAAACAGTGGGAGAAAAATTGAACTTGATGAAGTTGAAGAAGCACAAACTACTACGGATCAAGTGGAAATACCTGTTCTGACTGAACAACCTTCTGTGGAATAGCCCATTCGTAGGTCAGAGAGAGTGTCTCGCCAACCTGAGAGGTATTATGACCTTGTCATTGAGAATGACAATGAGTTGTCAATCATTGATGAAGACGACCCTAAGACCTATAATGAGGCTATGAGTAGTGTTGACTCAGAGAAATGGCATAGTGCCATGAAATCCGGAATGAAATCTATGTATACGGGATACAAAAAAATGATTAGAGCAGATGGCCAGGTGGAGACCTTTAAGGCCATGCTTGTGGCAAAAGAATTCAAACAAAGGCAATGGATTGACTTTGATGAAACCTTTTACCTGTAGCCCTGTTATAATCAGTTCGGATTTTGCTTGCGAATGCTGCTTACTACGACTATGAGATCTGGAAAATAGCCAGATGGTTTTCTTTCCAAGAGAAATGAAAACCTAGTGTGTAAGCTGCTACGAACCATATGTGGTTTAAAGCAAGCTTCTCATAGATGGAACATCCGTTTTGATGAGACAATCAAAGAGTTTGGTTTTATGAAAAACGTAGATGAACCATGTGTCTACAAAAGGGTTAGTGGGAGCGCGATAACATTTCTTGTGTTGTATTGAAATAGAATTGACACACATAACAACATAGCAGACCCACTCACAAAGCTACTTTATGAAAGTCACTTTGATCATCATAAAGACTAGATGGGTATTAGATACCAGAGTGATTGGCTTTAGTACAAGTGGGAGATTGAAAGGAATATGTCCTAAGTCCAATCATGTATTAGGATTTAGGAATAACTTTTTATGTAATCTGTTTTGATTTCATTGATATTAATAAAAGACTTGTTTTGTTTTTATTACGGGCTCTATCTATTTAAGTGTTTAAATAAGATATACCATAGTTTAGAGTAAAGCTTTTTATGGATTATGATGAGATCATAATAGTGAGACCTAAAAGATGATAACTCTAAACTTAAATAGTTCCTGATCATAGGATTACTAACTGGTAATTAATAATCTGCAAAGATCGGTACATATTATGCTTGCTTCATTATGAAGGATGTCTGTTCTCATAGACATTTGTGTGGTGACACTATAGCTAGTATGTAGGTGCTTATTATAGAATAAGTTCACTGAACATGACTCGCACAGCTGAACAACTGATGGAGTTCACTCACGTGTTAGCAGTTGTTCACATAGTGATAGTTGTACAAGTATCCTTATACTTGAGGTCATCATAGTCATCTTGTGTACACTGAACTATGCTTTGGTTTAGTACTTAGTCTCCAGGGACAATTATTAGGGCTCTACTGGGTATAGGAATTTGTACACGAAGATAGTGTATGATCAATAAAGGATCTACCCCTTCCAGTGAAGGAAGCGAATGTTCAAGGCTGATCCACTTATGCTAGTTCAGGAATCTCTGGCCAGAGTGAATGAAATTAGAAAGGAGTTTCTAATTTGCATAGAACTAAGCATAGTAAATGGTAAGCAAGTGATTAAATTAGATAGGCTTGACACAAGATCCATGCCTTGTATTTAATCAGGACATTGTAGGGTAGAAGGAGTTTATTGTACGGTAACTATTCACTGAATAGGTTCTTGGTATTCTAAGCAGTGAATTCGTATTATCCGGATAGTCGCGATATGCTGAGAAGTATCCCTCACGATGTAGAATAAATATGATTAATTAATTAATCATATTTAATAAATTAGAGAATTTATATTGTCACGCCCCCACTTAAACAGCAAAATTAAATATAACTATTACAACATTTTAAAATAAGAATACACAACCAACTCCAAGATCTTACAGTTTAGGGTTTGGAACAGCCCGACACTACCAACTATTACATCTGAATATAAATACCGAGTCCTCACACAATCTATTATTACTTATTCTACCTGGGTTCGAACATAAGCATCAGCATCACAGGTCTTACGGGAAGTCTGCTTGAATCTAACCATAGCTGCTAGCTGTAATATCAGGGTAAAGCGAGGAGTGAGCCAAATACTCAACAAGTGCTAACAGTATGACACCAAACATAAATCGAGATATACCTTTATGAATGACAATGGAAAGACATAACCAATGATATCGAGAGATAAAACTATGTGAGATGGCATCAATTTATTTGTATCAAAACAATCTTAAAATCATGTCTTAATCAAAATCATTTTATGACGCTACGGATTACAGCCGGTGATCAGCCGCGAAGTAATCCCGAACCTCGCTGGGTTCTAAAAACATTAACGGGAATCCCTAGGCAACTTTTAAGCCTAATAAAAGTGTGGAAAGGACTCGTGTCTCAGTCCAGATCCACTATTCAAAGAAAACATTTATCCCCCTTTGGGACTAAAAACCCATATTTTATTTATTTCAAAAACTAATGCCTAATTATAACAAAATCTCTTTTAACAGTAAACATTTTTATTAAGGGATTATAGATCAACTCGAAATATGGGAAATATGGTACTAAACCTCAGGGCCATGATTTACAAAATTTTACTCTATTAGGGTAACCAAAAGGTTTTCATATGTCAGAACTTGGACAGGAAAATTTAGTGAGACTAATGGATAATATAAAGGGGTAATGCCAAACTGGGCTTAAAGCAATGGTTTCTCGTCAAGGTACAGGTGTTGGATCATCAAGAAGATAAGCTTCATGAATATTATGGGTGTTAGGGTATGAAGAAATGATTCTTTAGCTCAGGATGTATCAGAGTTGTCAAACTTTAGGATAAGTAAGAGGGGTATCAATAGATGAGGGTTCACGTTGATAAGTTTCTGACTTGCAGGATTCAAGGTAAGGTTTTATAGGGATTCAAGTATCAGGATGAGATATCAATACATAGGAATCATCAACATGTTAATCAAGAGGATCAATCAAGAAATATATCAACTCTTCATTTTATAATGGCATTAAACTATCATGAAAGACTTTTGAACTACTTGCAATACGTACTCGAGGGTTCATGGCATCTCTATATAACTCAAAGATAAACAAAAGATACGCTTGATTTAAATATATCAAAATGACTCAGGATAATTGCATCGATATATATATGAACTGTTTACAGTAAGTACGAAGGTCAAGTTGAATCACTTGCCTTGAGAAAGGCCGGTCTGGTCTGACTGGTAGGAGCAACAACTGGAGCTTCACTCGACCTTTATGGCAAGTTTTTCCTCATCTCGAGATCCTACATAAATAATAATAATCCTCATTATAATATATTCTTACCATCTTAACCTATTTGCAACTCGAAATTTAACAGGGATGGCACTTAGGCCTATACGCACCAAATTTTATATTCACTTTTAAATTACAAACCTACACACTTAGCCATATAATCACATATTAACACCAAATTAAACCATATATATATATACCATAATGCAACACTAGGCTTGGATGATCTCGACTCACCACTTAAGTCACTTGGTCGCTAAACTAGACAAAGTCTTCAAATTTTGGCTTCCTAACTCGACGTGCCTTTCCTAAACTATTCAAAACCTATTGACTCTCACTTGTGCCTTTTGCTCTACTGACCTTATACTATCTTACAACTATGGTGGTCGACCTAATACTCACTTCTAAGTGTTCTAAAACTATGTGATAAATGAAGGTGCTCACTGGTGCAAATTTCAGAATGACAACTATAGTTTCTTGAGTGTATTAGACACTCTTAAACTACAAGTTTTCCTTCAAACCTTTTACACAAGACTCTACTGACCTAACGGCATCTCACAAGCTTGATGTGGCTCAAGGGCCTGGCTTGGGCCTTCTTGGGCCTAAGCTAAAAGTCCAAGGTTCCCCTGTTTTTCTGGGCAGAAAACGCCCTGACTTGAATTAACTTGTAACACATGGTTCTAACTCATATCCTATGAACTATGGCTGGAAAAACTTCTCTGACACTCCCTCTAACTAAGGCCCAAAAGGGCCTAATGAGGGCCTACCCATGACATGGTCAAATCTCCCTATTTCTAAGTTGCAACAAAACTGTCCCCTTCTGGACAGATTTTGTTATTCTACTTGTGCACCTAACCAAATGACATGCAAATCTCCAACCAACTCCTAAAACCTTTTATATACTCCCAATACTAACTTCTGGTAGCTTGGGCCTCAAACTGCACATCAATGACATGGTCAAAACTTACTCTAAACCTCAGGGTGCTATACTGATTTTTCTGCAGAAACTATAACTCTCATTTTCCAAGGTTTTGACTTGACAAACTCAACTAACAACAACTAAATACTTAACCAAGACTTATACATGGTATTCTACTGAACTAACTCCCTTATTCTCAAAATAACATTGGTGAGATCATCCTTACCTAAGGTACAATTATGGCAAAACAAAAGAGACTACACTTCACAAATCACAAATCTTCATGCTTTTGAAACAACAAGATATATATTTTTATAAAAGATAACCACGAATTATTACCATGTAACAAGAAGCATAAATCAATATTAACACATTATTCCTACTGAAATTAAGGCTCACTAACAAAATCTTTCCAAATGATCAAAATCTTACAACATTCTAAGAGAAATCCACATGCATGCATGCCTTCGGGTTTTTCAATCCAAAACAACACATTTTCTACATATGTTCTATCATAAAATTGACATGCAAGCTTAGCATAAGATATACCTAGATGATCACTTAGCATGCAAGGAGTTTTATCAAATTTTCACCACAAAATTCAAGTCATTATCACATAAATATGCAAAAATTGGACAAAACAACAAGAATGATCTCAAGGACCATTCATTCGGCTCCCATATGGTCATGGCCGAATGAATTGGAAGGGAATGGCCATTTAATCATCAAGAGTTTCCTTCTCAAGACTTGGCACTTATCCATTCCTTGTAGTCCTCTCAAAAACAACCTTAAATCCATAAGAATCAAGATTATATTTTGAGTTTCACTAAAACCTTGACATGCAACCTTTAAACTTAACTTTCTACTCAAAACTCTTTGAAATATGAGTGATCATGGTATGGGAAGTAACATTTACTTGTGTAAAGAGTGTTAGTTTGGTTGAGGATTGAAGAAAAAAAAATGGGGAGGGGGTTTCGGCTTTTAGCCGAGAGTGAGAGGGGAGAGCCGAGAGGAGGGAGAAGGGAGGGAGGAGAGTGAGGTGTGGGTGGAGTATAAGAATGATCATAAAATTTGCTTGTTTTTATGGAATTTAATTTGACAAAGATTTGAGTGGAAAGGAGAATTGACAAGTGTATCCCTCCACTTATACTTGGTGCATTTTGCATGCAAGGGTAAAGAAGGAAATTGGCTAGAGAAATAAGAGTTAGTGGGGTTGGAATTGTCCTCTTTGTCCTTGAAAAGAATGAGAGGGTGGTTTGCATGCAAGGGCTTTCTTGTAATTTGCTAAATATGACAACTAAAATTTATAATGATTTATTTTTATAAAATAAAATACAAGTTCAAAAATTATAAAATTTATACCATAAAATAACTTGGATTTTTAGAGACTTTATAAAATCATTTTCAAAATTTGTGAACAAAATACCTTTTAAAAGAAAAAATTTCCAAGGCTTAGAATATTCCTTATAAATCAAAAATAAAGAAATTAAATAAACTCTTGCTTTGAAAAATCATGCACTACATAAAGCAAATTTATAATGCAGAAATTTTCACTTACACAAACGTACAATCATTGAATATATTTCATTCGACTTTAATATTATACCAAATCCACAAATAATATTACACGAAAATACCGGTTGTAACATCCTCTCCCCCTTAAGGGATTCTGTCCCCAGAATCTAAGAGAACAGATGAGGATACCAGGAACGCATATGAGACTCTAACTCCCAAGTCGATTCTTCGACCTTAGGGTTCTTCCAAAGTACTTTTACTAACTTTACTGACTTATTTCTAAGACTCTTTACTTGCCAGTCGAGTATTTTAACCGGTTGCTCCATAAATGACAGGTTTGCCTGAATTTCTACAGGTTCATATTCTATCACATGGCTAGCGTTAGGATTGTACTTCTTAAGCAACGACACATGGAACACATTATGCACATGCTGATACTGAGGTGGTAAGGCCAACTCATAGGCCACCTTCCCCACTTGACTCAAAATCTCAAAAGGACCTATGTATCTAGGTGCTAACTTCCCTTTCTTGCCAAATCTCATCAACCTTTTTCTAGGTGACACCTTTAGCAACACAGCTTCGCCAATTTGGAATTGAACATCCTTACGTGCTGGATCCGCATACTTCCTTTGTCTATCTTGAGCAGCAAGCAACCTTTTCTGAATTAACTTGACCGAGTCATGCAACAATTGTACCAATTCCGAGCCGAGAATTCTTCCTTCTCCTACTTCATCCCATCTTGTTGGTGATCTACATTTTCGCCCGTACAAAGCTTCGTATGGTGGCATACCGATACTGGAATGATAGCTGTTATTGTAAGAGAATTCAATCAACGGCAAGTGGTCGTCCCAACTTCCTGCAAAATCGATTGCACAACTGCGCAACATGTCTTCAATTGTTTGAATTATCCTTTCACTCTGGCCATCAGTCTGCGGGTGGTATGTCGTGCTCATATTCAACTTCGTGCCAAGACATTCCTGAAATTCCTTCCAGAATCTCGAGTTAAATCGGGGATCTCTCTCTGAAACTATTGATACGGGTATTCCATGCCTTAGTACGATTTCGCGCACATACAGATGAACCAAATTGTCCAATGGTGACTTCTCGTTTATTGGAAGGAAATGCGCCGACTTCGTAAGACGATCAATTATAACCCATATTGCATCATGTTCGGATTTCGTTTGCGTTAGTCCTACTATAAAGTCCATAGCGATATTTTCCCATTTCCATTCTGGAATCTTCAGGGGCTGAATTAATCCGCTTGGTCGTTGATGTTCTGCCTTTACTTTCTGACAAGTATAACACTTTGCAACCCATTCTGCCACGTCTCGCTTCATATTTGGCCACCAAAAGTTCTTTTTTAAGTCTCGATACATCTTGGTGCTTCCCGGGTGGATTGAAAATTTCGAATTGTGGGCTTCATGGAGGATCTCATTCTTTAATTCAGGTACATGAGGAATCCATATTCTGGATGAAAACCTTAGTATCCCTTGCTCATCCCTTTGAGTATTAATCTCCTCTCCAGATAACTGATTCTTCTCTTTCTCCATTACTTCTTCTTGATACTTCTTTATCTTTTCCACTAGTGTTGGCTGAAAGGTCATTGCACGACAAACTTCCTTGACTTTTCCATAAGCACAAAGTTCCAATTCCAATTTTTCGATTTCTTCAGATAACTCTTTTGATGTTATCATCATATTCAATCTCTCCATCCTACTCAGAGCATCGGCCACTACATTCGCCTTTCCAGGATGGTAAATTATCGAACAGTCATAGTCCTTGATCAATTCCAGCCATCTCCTCTGCCTCATATTGAGCTCTTTCTGAGTAAAAATGTACTTTAAACTCTTGTGATCCGTGTAGATTTCACACTTCTCTCCATAGAGGTAATGTCTCCAAATCTTAAGTGCGAACACTATGGCGGCTAGTTCCAAGTCATGCGTCGGGTATTTTAACTCATGCGGTTTCAATTATCTTGACGCATATGCGATCACTTTACTGTGTTGCATCAACACACAACCCAAACCCTTATGCGAAGCGTCGCTGAATATTACAAAGTTCCCTTGATCATCTGGAAGTACCAACACCGGAGTTGTTACCAACTTCTGCTTCAACTCTTGAAAGCTATCCTCACATTCTGCACTCCATTCAAACTTTTGATTCTTTCTGGTTAACTTGGTCAATGGCGTGGTGATCTTTGAAAAATCCTTGACAAATCTTCTATAGTATCCGGCTAATCCTAGAAAACTTCACACTTCCGTAGGAGTCTTTGGCCTCTCCCAACTCATAACTGCCTCAATCTTTGCCGGATCCACTTTAACTCCCTCATTTCCAATGACATGCCCCAAAAATTGAACTTCCTTTAACCAAAACTCACATTTGGTAAACTTGGCATACAACTTCTCTTGTCGGAGTATCTCCAATGCTATCCAGAGGTGCTGCTTATGTTCTTCTTCTGACTTAGAATAAATAAGGATGTCATCAATGAATACTACGACAAATTTGTCCAAATACTTCTTAAATACCCGATTCATCAGATCCATAAATGCCGCCGGAGCATTGGTTAATCCAAACGGCATTACTAGGAATTCATAATGCCCATATCTGGTCCTGAATGCGGTCTTGGAAACATCTTCTTCTTTGATCTTTAATTGATGGTATCCCGATCTCAAATCAATCTTCGAAAAGCATTTTGCTCCCTTCAACTGATCAAAAAGGTCATCTATCCTTGGTAGCGGATAGCGGTTCTTGATCGTCACCTTATTCAACTCCCGGTAATCTATGCATAGACGCATACTCCCATCTTTCTTCTTTACAAACAGAACAGGTGCTCCCCATGGCGACGTACTGGGACGTATCACTCCTTTATCCAATAATTCTTGTAGCTGGCTCGCCAACTCTTTCATTTCTGCTGGTGCCATCCTATATGGGGCCTTTGAAACTGTTTCCGTGCCTGGAGCAAGGTTGATCTCGAACTCGATTTGTCGATCTGGTGGTAAGCCTAGTAGTTCGTCGGGAAACACATTCGGGAACTCATTAACTACAGGAATATCTTCCATGCTGGGGCTGCCTTTTTCCGAATCCACTACATAAGCTAGGAATGACTCACAACCTTTTCTAAGTAGCTTCTTAGCCCGAACAATTGTAAGAAATAGTTGCTCTTGCCTCTGCCCCTTAAATACTACATTCTCTCCACTCTTCGTCTTTAAATACACTCTCTTGGTCTTACAATTAATCTGAGTGCTATTCTCTCCTAACCAATCAATTTCTATAATTATATCAAACTCTCCCAACTTGAAGAGTATCAAGTCGGCTGAAAACTTATACCCCGAAATATCAATCTCACACTTTGGACAAAATTGATTCACATGAATCTTCTCTTGGTTCGCAATTACCACATTTACTACCTCACTCATAATCATTTTCTCACATTGAAGCTTATCAACAAAAGATTCTGATATGAAAGATCTTGTTGCTCCCAAATCAATCAATACTTTAGCTTTGACATTATTGAGTAAAAGTATACCTGCTATCACCTCTAAATTCTGTACAGCATCCTTCATCTTTAAATTAAATGTCCTTGCTATTACTTGCGGGGTTGGTGCGGGTGGTGGAGGTAATGCCAATACCTCGGCTGGCACGCTTGCACTGGTACTTGCCACATTCATCAGAGCTTTGACTGGTCCGGTTGCCTTGCACTCCCTAGCTATATGTCCAGTCTTCCCACACTTGTAGTACGTAACTCCTGGCTTCGGCATCTTGCACTCATTCGCCAAATGTCCCTTCTGATTGCACCTATAGCATGTCATGCTCAGCTTATTACACACTCCGGGGTGCCTTCTTCCGCAGTGCTTGCATTCTGGCCTTTGGAACCTGTTTTCTCCAACTTGCCCTTGGCTTGCCTGATTGTTCCCTTTCGATTCTTGCCTTTTACCCAAATTTCCTTTCTTTTGAAAATTTCCGCCCTTCTGGAAACCAATCCTCTTTACACTCCGATCTTGTGAACTTCCTGCTTCAGACTTTTCTCCATAAAATGGAACCTTCCTTTTCTTGTTATCCCTCTCTTTCCTTGACTGCATCCCATTATTCTTAATCAGAGCAGCTTTCTGTACTACTCCCACATAAGTTTCAAGCTCAAACATAGCCACCCTATCTCTGATCCAAGGCTCCAATCCTTGCTGAAATTTCTTTGCTTTTTCCTCCTCAGTGCTGGTATACTTTGTCACAAACCTTGACAACTCAGTGAACTTCTTCTCATACTCCAATACAGTCATGTTCCCTTGCTTTAACTCAAGAAATTTTAGCTCTATCTGATTCTGCATGTACTTAGGATAATACTTGTCCAGAAATAACTTCTTAAATTTCTCCCAAGAAACCTGCTGAGTGACTTCCATAGCTTTTACTGATTCCCACCAATAGATGACTTCTCCCTTCAAGAAGTAAGTAGCATACGCCGTCTTCTGATCGTCTCCTAACTATACCAACTCAAAAGCCCTTTCCATCTCTTTGATCCATGTGTTAGCTATCACTGGATCAGTGGTATCATGAAATGCAGGTGGATTCACATTCTGAAAAGCCTTGAAAGTGACAATTTGCGGGTGGTATGCCGTGCTCATATTCAACTTCGTGCCAAGACATTCCTGAAATTGCTTCCAGAATCTCGAGTTAAATCGGGGATCTCTGTTTGAAACTATTGATACGGGTATTCCATGCCTTAGTACGATTTCGCGCACATACAGATGAACCAACTTGTCCAATGATGACTTCTCGTTTATTGGAAGGAAATGCGCCGACTTCGTAAGACGATCAATTATAACCCATATTGCATCATGTTCGGATTTCATTCGCGGTAGTCCTACTATAAAGTCCATATCGATATTTTCCCATTTCCATTCTGGAATCTTCAGGGGCTGAATTAATCCGCTTGATCGTTGATGTTTTGCCTTTACTTTCTGACAAGTATAACACTTTGCAACCCATTCTGCCACGTCTCGCTTCATATTTGGCCACCAAAAGTTCTTCTTTAAGTCTCGATACATCTTGGTGCTTCCCGGGTGGATTGAAAATTTCGAATTGTGGGCTTCATGGAGGATCTCATTCTTTAATTCAGGTACATGAGGAATCCATATTCTGGATGGAAACCTTAGTATCCCTTGCTCATCCCTTTGAGTATTAATCTCCTCTCCAGATAACTGATTCTTCTCTTTCTCCATTACTTCTTCTTGATACTTCTTTATCTTTTCCGCTAGTGTTGGCTGAAAGGTCATTACACGATAAACTTCCTTGACTTTTCCATAAGCACAAAGTTCTAATTCCAATCTTTCGATTTCTTCAGATAACTCTTTTGATGTTATCATCATATTCAATCTCTCCTTCCTACTCAGAGCATCGGCCACTACATTCGTCTTTCCAGGATGGTAAATTATCGTACAGTCATAGTCCTTGATCAATTACAGCCATCTCCTCTGCCTCATATTGAGCTCTTTCTGAGTAAAAATGTACTTTAAACTCTTGTGATCCGTGTAGATTTCATACTTCTCTCCATAGAGGTAATGTCTCCAAATCTTAAGTGCGAACACTATGGCGGCTAGTTCCAAGTCATGCGTCGGGTATTTTAACTCATGCGGTTTCAATTGTCTTGACGCATATGCGATCACTTTACTGTGTTGCATCAACACACAACCCAAACCCTTATGTGAAGCGTCGCTAAATATTACAAAGTTCCCTTGATCATCTGGAAGTACCAACACCGGAGCTGTTACCAACTTCTGCTTCAACTCTTGAAAGCTATCCTCACATTCTGCACTCCATTCAAACTTTTGATTCTTTCTGGTTAACTTGGTCAATGGTATGGCAATCTTTGAAAAATCCTTGACAAATCTTCTATAGTATCCGGCCAATCCTAGAAAACTTCACACTTCCGTAGGAGTCTTTGGCCTCTCCCAACTCATAACTGCCTCAATCTTTGCCGGATCCACTTTAACTCCCTCATTTCCAATGACATGCCCCAAAAATTGAACTTCCTTTAACCAAAACTCACATTTGGTAAACTTGGCATACAACTTCTCTTGTCGGAGTATCTCCAATGCTATCCAGAGGTGCTGCTTATGTTCTTCTTCCGACCTAGAATAAATAAGGATGTCATCAATGAATACTATGACAAATTTGTCCAAATACTTCTTAAATACCCGATTCATCAGATCCATAAATGCCGCCGGAGCGTTGGTTAATCCAAACGGCATTACTAGGAATTCATAATGCCCATATCTGGTCCTGAATGCGGTCTTGGAAACATCTTCTTCTTTGATCTTTAATTGATGGTATCCCGATCTCAAATCAATCTTCGAAAAACATTTTGCTCCCTTCAACTGATCAAAAAGGTCATCTATCATTGGTAGCGGATAGCGGTTCTTGATCGTCACCTTATTCAACTCCCGGTAATCTATGCATAGACGCATACTCCCATCTTTCTTCTTTACGAACAGAACAGGTGCTCCCCATGGCGACGTACTTGGTCGTATCACTCCTTTATCCAATAATTCTTGTAGCTGGCTCGCCAACTCTTTCATTTCTGCTGGTGCCATCCTATATGGGGCCTTTGAAACTGGTTTCGTGCCTGGAGCAAGGTTGATCTCGAACTCGATTTGTCGATCTGGTGGTAAGCCTGGTAGTTCGTCGGGAAATACATCCGGGAACTCATTAACTACAGGAATATCTTCCATGCTGGGGCTGCCTTTTTCCGAATCCACTACATAAGCTAGGAATGACTCACAACCTTTTCTAAGTAGCTTCTTAGCCCGAACAATTGTAAGAAATAGTTGCTCTTGCCTCTGCCCCTTAAATACTACATTCTCTCCACTCTTCATCTTTAAATACACTCTCTTGGTCTTACAATTAATCTGAGCGCTATTCTCTCCTAACCAATCAATTTCTATAATTATATCAAACTCTCCCAACTTGAAGAGTATCAAGTCGGCTGAAAACTTATACCCCGAAATATCAATCTCATACTTTGGACAAAATTGATTCACAGGAATCTTCTCTTGGTTCGCAATTACCACATTTACTACCTCACTCATAATCATTTTCTCACATTGAAGCTTATCAACAAAAGATTCTGATATGAAAGATCTTGTTGCTCCCAAATCAATCAATACTTTAGCTTTGACATTATTGAGTAAAAGTGTACCTGCTATCACCTCTAAATTCTGTACAGCATCCTTCATCTTTAAATTAAATGTCATTGCTATTGCTTGCGGGGTTGGTGCGGGTGGTGGAGGTAATGCCAATACCTCGGCTGGCACGCTTGCACTGGTACTTGCCACATTCATCAGAGCTTTGACTGGTCCGGTTGCCTTGCCCTCCCTAGCTATATGTCCAGTCTTCCCACACTTGTAGTACGTAACTCCTGGCTTCGGCATCTTGCACTCATTCGCCAAATATCCCTTCTGATTGCACCTATAGCATATCATGCTCAGCTTATTACACACTCTGGGGTGCCTTCTTCCGCAGTGCTTGCATTCTGGCCTTTGGAACCTGTTTTCTCCAACTTGCCCTTGGCTTGCCTGATTGTTCCCTTTCGATTCTTGCCTTTTACCCAAATTTCCTTTCTTTTGAAAATTTCCGCCCTTCTGGAAACCAATCCTCTTTACACTCCGATCTTGTGAACTTCCTGCTTCAGACTTTTCTCCATAAAATGGAACCTTCCTTTTCTTGTTATCCCTCTCTTTCCTTGACTGCATCCCATTATTCTTAATCAGAGCAGCTTTCTGTACTACTCCCACATAAGTTTCAAGCTCAAACATAGCCACCCTATCTCTGATCCAAGGCTCCAATCCTTGCTGAAATTTCTTTGCTTTTTCCTCCTCAGTGCTGGTATACTTTGTCACAAACCTTGACAACTCAGTGAACTTCTTCTCATACTCCAATACAGTCATGTTCCCTTGCTTTAACTCAAGAAATTTTAGCTCTATCTGATTCTGCATGTACTTAGGATAATACTTATCCAGAAATAACTTCTTAAATCTCTCCCAAGAAACCTGCTGAGTGACTTCCATAGCTTTTACTGATTCCCACCAATAGATGACTTCTCCCTTCAAGAAGTAAGTAGCATATGCCGTCTTCTGATCGTCTCCTAACTGTACCAACTCAAAAGCCCTTTCCATCTCTTTGATCCATGTGTTAGCTATCACTGGATCAGTAGTATCATAAAATGCAGGTGGATTCACATTCTGAAAAGCCTTGAAAGTGACAATTTGCGGGTGGTATGCCGTGCTCATATTCAACTTCGTGCCAAGACATTCCTGAAATTGCTTCCAGAATCTCGAGTTAAGTCGGGGATCTCTGTCTGAAACTATTGATACGGGTATTCCATGCCTTAGTACGATTTCGCGCACATACAGATGAACCAACTTGTCCAATGACGACTTCTCGTTTATTGGAAGGAAATGCGCCGACTTCGTAAGATGATCAATTATAACCCATATTGCGTCATGTTCGGATTTCGTTCGCGGTAGTCCTACTATAAAGTCCATAGCGATATTTTCCCATTTCCATTCTGGAATCTTCAGGGGCTGAATTAATCCGCTTGATCGTTGATGTTTTGCCTTTACTTTCTGACAAGTATAACACTTTGCAACCCATTCTGCCACGTCTCGCTTCATATTTGGCCACCAAAAGTTCTTCTTTAAGTCTCGATACATCTTGGTGCTTCCCGGGTGGATTGAAAATTTCGAATTGTGGGCTTCATGGAGGATCTCATTCTTTAATTCAGGTACATGAGGAATCCATATTCTAGATGGAAACCTTAGTATCCCTTGCTCATCCCTTTGAGTATTAATCTCCTCTCCAGATAACTGATTCTTCTCTTTCTCCATTACTTCTTCTTGATACTTCTTTATCTTTTCCACTAGTGTTGGCTGAAAGGTCATTACACGATAAACTTCCTTGACTTTTCCATAAGCACAAAGTTCCAATTCCAATCTTTCGATTTCTTCAGATAACTCTTTTGATGTTATCATCATATTCACTCTCTCCTTCCTACTCAGAGCGTCGGCCACTACATTCGCCTTTCCAGGATGGTAAATTATCGAACAGTCATAGTCCTTGATCAATTACAGCCATCTCCTCTGCCTCATATTGAGCTCTTTCTGAGTAAAAATGTACTTTAAACTCTTGTGATCCGTGTAGATTTCACACTTCTCTCCATAGAGGTAATGTCTCCAAATCTTAAGTGCGAACACTATGGCGGCTAGTTCCAAGTCATGCGTCGGGTATTTTAACTCATGCGGTTTCAATTGTCTTGACGCATATGCGATCACTTTACTGTGTTGCATCAACACACAACCCAAACCCTTATGCGAAGCGTCGCTGAATATTACAAAGTTCCCTTGATCATCTGGAAGTACCAACACCGGAGCTGTTACCAACTTCTGTCCTCACATTCTGCACTCCATTCAAACTTTTGATTCTTTCTGGTTAACTTGGTCAATGGCGTGGCAATCTCTGAAAAATCCTTGACAAATCTTCTATAGTATCCGGCCAATCCTAGAAAACTTCACACTTCCGTAGGAGTCTTTGGCCTCTCCCAACTCATAACTGCCTCAATCTTTGTCGGATCCACTTTAACTCCCTCATTTCCAATGACATGCCCCAAAAATTGAACTTCCTTTAACCAAAACTCACATTTGGTAAACTTGGCATACAACTTCTCTTGTCGGAGTATCTCCAATGCTATCCAGAGGTGCTGCTTATGTTCTTCTTCCAACTTAGAATAAATAAGGATGTCATCAATGAATAGTATGACAAATTTGTCCAAATACTTCTTAAATACCCGATTTATCAGATCCATAAATGCCGCCGGAGCGTTGGTTAATCCAAACGGCATTACTAGGAATTCATAATGCCCATATCTGGTCCTGAATGCGGTCTTGGAAACATCTTCTTCTTTGATCTTTAATTGATGGTATCCCGATCTCAAATCAATCTTCGAAAAGCATTTTGCTCCCTTCAACTGATCAAAAAGGTCATCTATCCTTGGTAGCGGGTAGCGGTTCTTGATCGTCACCTTATTCAACTCCCGGTAATCTATGTATATACGCATACTCCCATCTTTCTTCTTTATAAACAGAACAGGTGCTCCCCATGGCGACGTACTTGGTCGTATCACTCCTTTATCCAATAATTCTTGTAGCTGGCTCGCCAACTCTTTCATTTCTGCTGGTGCCATCCTATATGGGGCCTTTGAAACTGTTTCCGTGCCTGGAGCAAGGTTGATCTCGAACTCGATTTGTCGATCTGGTGGTAATCCTGGTAGTTCATCGGGAAACACATCCGGGAACTCATTAACTACAGGAATATCTTCCATGCTGGGGTTGCCTTTTTCCGAATCCACTACATAAGCTAGGAACGACTCACAACCTTTTCTAAGTAGCTTCTTAGCCTGAACAATTGTAAGAAATAGTTGTTCTTGCCTCTGCCCCTTAAATTTACCTT
Source organism: Apium graveolens (assembly GCF_009905375.1). Taxonomy (NCBI): domain Eukaryota; kingdom Viridiplantae; phylum Streptophyta; class Magnoliopsida; order Apiales; family Apiaceae; genus Apium; species Apium graveolens. The sequence goes on from NW_027419076.1 coordinate 84,004, forward strand.
CTCTCCACTATTCGTCTTTAACTACACTCTCTTGGTCTTACAATTAATCTGAGCGCTATTCTCTCCTAAGCAATCCATTTCTAAAATTATATCAAACTCTCCCAACTTGAAGAGTATCAAGTCGGCTGAAAACTTATACCCCGAAATATCAATCTCACACTTTGGACAAAATTGATTCACAGGAATCTTCTCTTGGTTCGCAATTACCACATTTACTACCTCACTCATAATCATTTTTTCACATTGAAGCTTATCAATAAAAGATTCTGATATGAAAGATCTTGTTGCTCCCAAATCAATCAATACTTTAGCTTTGACATTATTGAGTAAAAGTGTACCTGCTATCACCTCCGAATTCTATACAGCATCCTTCATCTTTAAATTAAATGTCCTTGTTGTTGCTTGCGGGGTTGGTGTGGGTGGTGGAGGTAATGCCAATACCTCGGCTGGCACGCTTGCACTGGTACTTGCCACATTCATCAGAGCTTGGACTGGTCCGGTTGCCTTGCACTCCCTAGCTATATGTCCAGTCTTCCCACACTTATAGTACGTAACTCCTGGCTTCGACATCTTGCACTCATTCGCCAAATGTCCCTTCTGATTGCACCTATAGCATGTCATGCTCAGCTTATTACACACTCCGGGGTGCCTTCTTCCGCAGTGCTTGCATTCTGGCCTTTGGAACCTGTTTTCTCCAACTTGCCCTTGGCTTGCCTGATTGTTCCCTTTCGATTCTTGCCTTTTACCCAAATTTCCTTTCTTTTGAAAATTTCCGCCCTTCTGGAAACCAATCCTCTTTACACTCCGATCTTGTGAACTTCTTGCTTCAGAATTTTCTCCATAAAATGGAACCTTCCTTTTCTTGTTATTCCTCTCTTTCCTTGACTGCATCCCATTATTCTCAATCAGAGCAGCTTTCTGTACTACTCCCGCATAAGTTTCAAGATCAAACATAGCCACCCTATCTCTGATCCAAGGCTCCAATCCTTGCTGAAATTTCTTTGCTTTTTCCTCCTCAGTGCTGGTATACTTTGTCACAAACCTTGACAACTCAGTGAACTTCTTCTCATACTCCAATACAGTCATGTTCCCTTACTTTAACTCAAGAAATTTTAGCTCCATCTGATTCTGCATGTACTTAGGATAATACTTGTCCAGAAATAACTTCTTAAATCTCTCCCAAGAAACCTGCTGAGTGACTTCCATAGCTTTTACTGATTCCCACCAATAGATGACTTCTCCCTTCAAGAAGTAAGTAGCATACGACGTCTTCTGATCGTCTCCTAACTGTACCAACTCAAAAGCCCTTTCCATCTCTTTGATCCATGTGTTAGCTATCACTGGATCAGTGGTATCATGAAATGCAGGTGGATTCACATTCTGAAAAGCCTTGAAAGTGACAATTTTTCTAGGTGGTACTGGTGGTTCAGGTGGTTGGTGTGGCTCACGGTTATCTTGGTTTTCAATTCGTTGTTGAAGGGTTAGTTGTTGTTGAGCTATAGCATTGGTCTGTTGTTGCAAGGTTTCCAGTAATCGAAGAATGTTTGGGTCTGTGGTGGATGTGGTTGTTGGGTTCTTCTTTTTGGGAGGCATAATCCTGAAATAAGAGTTATGTCAAAACAGATATGAATTATAAAATGATTCGAGGGTATCGCATGGCATTCTTATTTACACATGGGGTCAAGTTTCCAAATTAAGCAGATATAATGATGCATATAAAAACGTAAAATAACAGTTGAAAGCAAATGGAACAATAGAACACAATTATTGAAATTTTAAAGGTCACAATACATAAGATTAGGACAAAGTCTGATTCTAGGAATAACAGGCTTATTTAAAGGAACAACGGAACAGCTGGGGATTCTACAGAGTCTGATAGTACAACAACATGAAAGGTAAATGGAAAGAACTAAGGCTTCACTCCATCTGAACGAGGCTTGGTAGTCTTTTCCTCTCGAAGCGTCTTCACAATGCTCTGGAGCTCATCCGCCACCATCTGAATGACATACTGGCTGGTACAGTCCCGGTGCGCTGGCATCTCCTCAAGCTTAGTGTTGACGTACTGAACCAAGGTCTCAAGTCTCGCAGTCATCTGCTCCTTGGGCTTCCCTTCATAGTTTCGGCTGTCCGGATACACGTTCTTCAGTCGGTCTATCAGTCGGTCGTACTTGCCCTGAAGCATGTCGAACTCGCGCCTCAACTCAGCATACACGGAGAAAGCAATAGTGTCGTCCGACCCAGAGGATGACGAGGAATGCGCCCTTTGCTGACAACCAATAAGAGGAGTATTAATAATAATTTACTTAACCTACTCTCTCGCATATTACCTATAACCTACACACATATCCTATAACCTATTTGGGCTGTCCAGGGACTCTAAACCGTAGCTCTTATACCAAAACCTGTCACGCCCCCAACTTAAACAGCAAAATTAAATATAACTATTATAACATTTTAAAATAAGAATACACAACCAACTCCAAGATCTTACAGTTTAGGGTTTGGAACAGCCCGACACTACCAACTATTACATCTGAATATAAATACCGAGTCCTCACACAATCTATTATTACTTATTCTACCTGGGCTCAAACATAAGCATCAGCATCACAGGTCTTACGGGCAGTTTGCTTGAATCTAACCATAGCTGCTAGCTGTAATATCAGGGTAAAGCAAGGAGTGAGCCAAATGATCAACAAGTGCTAACAGTATGACACCAAACATAAATCGAGATATACCTTTAAGAATGACAATGGAAAGACATAACCAATGATATCGAGAGATAAAACTATGTGAGATGGCATCAATTTACTTGTATCAAAACAATCTTAAAATCATATCTTAATCAAAATCATTTTATGACGCTACGGATTACAGCCGGTGATCAGCCGTGAAGTAATCCCGAACCTCTCTGGGTTCTAAAAACATTAACGGGAATCCCTAGACAACTTTTAAGCCTAATAAAAGTGTGGAAAGGACTCGCGTCTCAGTCCAGATCCACTATTCAAAGAAAACATTTATCCCCCTTTGGGACTAAAAATCCATATTTTATTTATTTTAAAAACTGATGCCGAATTATAACAAAATCTCTTTTAACAGTAAACATTTTTATTAAAGGATTATAGATCAACTCGAAACATGGGAAATATGGTACTAAACCTCAGGGCCATGATTTACAAAATTTTACTCTATTAGGGTAACCAAAAGGTTTTCATATGTCAGAACTTGGACAGGAAAATTTAGTGAGACTAATGGATAATATTAAGGGGTAATGCCAAACTGGGCTTAAAGCAATGGTTTCTCGTCAAGGTACAGGTGTTGGATCATCAAGAAGATAAGCTTCATGAATATTATGGGTGTTAGGGTATGAAGAAATGATTCTTTAGCTCAGGATGTATCAGAGTTGTCAAACTTTAGGATAAGTAAGAGGGGTATCAATCTGTTATTCCTAGAGGACTAACAATGAGATTTACAGAAGGGGGTTGAATGTAAATCTCAAAACTTTTTTCAAGTTTTGAGCAGTTTATGAAGGTTGTGTGTTCAAGAAGAACAAGTGTGTGAATTGCTTTAAGCTAATGCAGACAGATATATATTCAAGCACAAATGTAAAGAACACAACAGACCTTAAAAACTTTTCTGGTGGATTTGTTGTTCCACCAGAGATGGTATATTAGAAAATCTGTGTTCAACAATGTTGATCACAGCTGCATCCTAGTACAAACTAGATGAATTTTCTCTCAATGTTTTTCTAAACAGCTCTGGAAAATCTCACTTCTAATTACTAGCTTCTGCTTGGTTTATATATTACCAAGTGTACAAGTGAAGAACAATATAAAATACAATAATAAAATAAGATCTTCACTTGCTTCTTTTCCTGTTCACTCCAGTACTTCGTTGACTATTGCATCTTTGTACCAGAGAAGAACGGCTGCTTTTTCTGTTGATCCTGAAATTCGGCTACCACATCTCAGTTGTCTCCATCAACCCATGTGCCTCTGTCTGTAGGTACAACTACCTCTTATCAACGGCTAATCATCAGAGCATCCGTTGAAGCTTTCATCCGTTGATGCACTCATCCATTGAAGGATGTTATCCGTTGAAGCTTTCATCCGTTGATGCACTCATCCGTTGATGACTTTATCCGTTGAAGCTTTAGAGACATCCGTTGAAGCTTAGCTTCTCATCCGTTGAAGGTCTTTTAGTCATCCGTTGATACCACTTCACTTATACAAAATTACAAGGCATGAAGTATTTACAATTGGCCTTCCTATCTGCATATCATCTAGTAGTCAACATGACTCATAGTTTCTCTCAACTTCTAAGAATTACATTTTAAATACAGAGACTGAAATATGCTACAACACTAAACTTATTTCTAAGTAAAGCTACACCATCAACGGATAGCCAAAGTGGTCTTATCCGATGAGGCTACAGACACTAAATTTCTACTTAAGTATTTTGTTAAACATATCATCAAGCTAATGCACATACATTCCTAACAATCTCCCCCTATTTATGTCTATAAGAATTGTAGGCATAAATTCAGGGTTAACTTGATGATAACAAAACACTTAACAGATATATGAATTGAAACTAAGTAGAAATTTAAAAATGCTGCAAAAGTGTATGTACTAGGAGGTAATTGAAGATTTACAGTGTTTCCAAGGACACTCCTTTAGTCTGAGCAGATCATCTTTTTCTTCTCTGTTCCCTGGTTTTCTTTCCTAGCCTTTTGTCATTTTCCTCAATTTGGAGTTGGAGTTGTCTGAAGAATTCAGCTTCATCTTCAACATTGACATCCAACTTAGATTGCATTTCTTTGAGAGTTTCATTGCTGGCAATCTTGAGTTGGTCTTCAAGTCTGAAAAATCTTCTGACTCCTTTATCATCTCTAAATTCCATCAACCAATGAGGTGATTTGTGAATTGTAATTCCCCTTTCTTGAATGAGTAAAGTCCTGGGTAAAGCATTGGGCTTCCTCCAAGTTTTCCTTATATTGGCTATCTTGTTGAGAATTTCAGTCTTGGCAGCTCTGGTAAAGCCAGAATCCTTTTGTATAGCTGAATAGACTCTAATCAAGGTAGAGTAGCCTTCTTCCAGAATCCTGTGGAGAGGCCATGTTCTTTCCCCAGCTCCTTTATATCTGAACACTAATCTTTCTGGTAACTGTCTGTAGGCAGCTATTCCCCTTACATCCTCCAGCTCATCCAGATAGAGTTCAATGTCTGAAATTTCTTTTATGTCACAGATGTGAACATAATCATCTTTAGAAATGGGTGACTTAGGCTTAGGTTTTTGTTTTTGAGTGAATTTCTTAGAGGTTGTGGGAGGTGTAGATTTTGGTTTTCTTTTCTGTTTCTTTGGTGGTGGAAGAGTGGTTAGAAAGGTAGGCAATTTGATAGTGTCCCAATCAATAGGTTCCTCTTTTGGAATGATTGGTTCACCATGGATGTTTATTGTGGGATCAGCAACAATGGGTTCAGGTATGGAAGATAGTGGTTTAGATATAGATTTGGTTACTTCAGTGTTATCTCCACTCCTTCTATGTGCCTTGGCCTTTCTTCTGTTTCCCTTCTGCCATTCCTCTCTTTCTTCCATACTCTCACCAAATATACTCCCTAGAACCTCATCTAGGTTTGCAGTCTTGTCTTCACCCCTGACTTCAATCCCTTTTTCTTTTTCCACTAGACTTGACTTTAGCTGTTGTTCAAGCTTTGCTTGTGCTCTTTTGTCAGCCTTTAATTGCTTGGCTTCTTCCTTCTTGGCTATTGAGAATTTGGGATGTCCTTGCATCACACATATGCTCTTTCCCTCTCTAATGATAATAGCTCTATTTCTCCTTACAGCCTCATCCATGGACTTTTTGAGATAGGCAATACTCCTGCCTAAAATCTTGTTCTCATCATCTTTTGGAGGAGGAAAGTCCACTTCTTTTAAAGGATTCTTTGTTGAGTCCTTATTGGATCTTTCATTGGGCTTGAGGATTATAGCTTGTAGCTCTTTGGAAGAAGCTTCTCCATCCTTATGACTCCCTACTGGCATGAGCTCCATGTTGATTGGTTCAATTTTTGTGCTGTGTTTCACAGATATTGATTTGTCTTGTGTAGAACCAAACAACAGTTGCAACCTTTCATCAATTCTCCTCCTTTGCTCTTTCACTTGGATTTCAGCTGCTGCAAGCTGAATCAAATCAATTCCATCAGGCTTGCCCTTGATTTGAATAATTGGAGAAGTAGTGATGGCAGGAACTAGCACTTTAGATATGTTGACGTTTGTAGATGGCTCTCCTTCCCCTTCCCTTATACTCTCCCCCTTTTTGTTATCATCAAGGAGAGGGGTCAAGCCTTGTGCTTTTGCCAGCTGCATTAGGAGACTGGTTTGAGATTGTTGAGTGTGAAGAATGGTGGCCACAGAATTTTCAATGACTTGAACTCTGTCTTCTAACTTGGCCAACCTTTTTTCAGTAACAGATTCTTTCTTCAATCTCAAAACCAAGTCCTGCAATGTACCATAGGGCATGACTGAATCCAATTTTTCTGAAGTGTAGGTTTTCAAGTCAGCAATT